>NC_056737.1:1938572883-1938730383 GCF_019279795.1 Protopterus annectens | reverse complement strand
TATAAGCAGCAAATTAAAATAATCTAGCACTCCAAGTATAAATTTGTAGAAGGCACTATATAACTTTATTATGCAGGCAGCTCCCAATTCTGCAGTTACACAAACCTGTTTCTTGATAGTGCAATCTAACCATAATCCATAAATGGCCCATTACAGAATAATACTAGTGCATTGTGTAATTCCCAGTAACCAGTAGCCATCAATAAATATGTAATCAACAGTTCTTCAGTACATATCATAGCCCTTTAGTGCAGCATATGCATCTTGTACCTACACAAATAAGTATACACAGACACACACAGGCACACACAAATAAAAAAATTCAGACTCAGATCATCACTTAGCAGAGACCTAGAACTGAGTGTTTCCCATGCAGAAGATTAAGTATAATGGCGTCATATAAACAGAGCCAAAAGCAAGTTCAACAGGAAGTCATGGGTAAAACATGTTTCAGTTCTTAGCATAAGTAATAATATTCTGACTGTTTTTCACCTTCGATATCGGCAATAAAAAATTCTATAAACATAATTTAAAACATTTCAAACTTATTAGGATGCATGATTTATAACTATTTTATTTTCTGACAATTCCATCTATGGCATATTAGCTCCAACAGCTATTTTTTTAAATGAAGTGTTAATTTGCATAACCAACACAGTCTCTGTGAAATAAAAGTTTTGGAAGGTTTATGCTGTTTTCTTATGTCACTTTTTAGATAGCTTAATTTATCACTGCAATCAGTGTTCAACAACAATGTTGCATGCATCATAGATAGCCCATATCATTTTTTGATATTTTATTGCATTACACAGTACTTTAAATCTTTTGAAGTATTTGCTGGTAATGGAACATACTGATATTCCCGAGCATCTGAATGTTAACAATAAAGAGTAGTATGAATGAATCATTAATCATAACCAAATTATCATTCATAAGTGCTCTTATATGTGTTCACCTTTTGATTCAGAGTTAAAATGGTACATAAATAATGATTAACAAGCTGTTACATGCATAACCCCTGATAAAATGTCATATGTTTAGTTTTCAAATAAAAAAATGCTCTAACCTCGCATGGATAAGCAGTTTTTCCTACATTCTAGGTGGCGAATTTAACATTTACACTATAAATCAAGCTGTATCTCCCAACATTACATTGATATAAAAATAACAGGGTGGAATGCAGGAAATCTATCTCCTATGTGAACTGCATAGGAAATGCTTTTTTTTCCTTTTTACTCCTATTATAGGATAGCTAATGACGATTACAAGTGACATTTATATCTAGTATACATAAAAAATTAAATATCACTTTTATTAAGTAAAATTATTATAACATGTATTATAAGATTGTTTTACCCCAGTTACTATTTTATATAGTTAAAGAAAAATATCAGCTAAAAAAATGGCTCACAGAACGTAAGCATGCTCATAAAAATTAGTTTAACAACATGTTCACATTAAAACAGCTGAACCAACAATACAGGACAAAGCAGAATAATCATGGAAACCATCAATGGTAGTGAGGCCAAATGTAATGGAAGGAGTCTGACAGTGGCGGAATTATTTTAGATGTCATCCTGGAAGACTGCTTCCTTATTGTAAGTGGTAAGAATAGCACCAAACAGGATGTAACAGATCTTAAATTTGCTTTCATCTAGTTTGAAAGGAAACATGTGCAACTTAAAAAAAAATAACCTGGAAGATATTTTCATTTCTGATACAATTTTTTATACAAAAGAGTGACAAGAGACTCACAACTGCTGAATCAATCAACTTGTACAATAAAATCAAAGACTTTTATAAGAATGGCAGCAACATAATTTATACTTTCCCTTATATACACTTTATTCTAAAATATCCAAAAAAAGAATGACAACTTTAAAAAGGTCTTTGCCAGACTAGAAACTGATTTATCAAAACTTGAAGGTGTGAGTGACTATGACCAATGCAAAATATTTTAAATAATGAGAGAGAGATAAGAGCTTGAGATTGTAAAAAGGTTAAATTAATTCAAGAAGGATGAGAGAAATTGTGGTACAGGATACATTTTTAACAGGAAAAAGGAAACACACACTGTCAAAGAACAGAGGAAAACATTAAATGACCTTTAATAAAACAATTTAAGTAGGCAGGTCACAAAGTAAAGAAAAGGTATCTAATGTAAGGGAGACTTCTAATGAAGTGAAGCATAAAGAATATAAAGAAATATGATGGCAAGTGAATGTAATGAAGCCATGCCAAAGTAACTCTGCGAAAGTTACCAACAAACCCAAAGTCAGTAATGGACCTGAATTAAAATGAATACAGGTTATGGATAAAGCACTGGTTTCGATGAAGGAGGAAACAAACAAGTGGGAGTTTATAAGTCTTTCAGAACCCATAAACCACACATAATCATGCAAGAGGTCTTCTGCAGGGATAGTAAAAGGAACCCTGGAAGGGAGAAAAAGGGTCATATAAATATTAGGGAGTTATAACAGAAAAACAACAGAAAAAATCTAAACGACTTACAACCAACAACTAATAGTAATATAGTTAACATTTCATATTTAACTTTTGCTTAATTTGAATTTAAATTGTTCCATATGATTTGACTTTTGTCCATTACATGTTCATGATATTTCATTTCTAGAATCTAAAAAAAAAACAGATTTACAATCTAGTTTTTAGATTCTAAAAGCTAGATTTACACACTCTGCTAGCTAATAAAGAAAGAACTAATAACATTATACCCAATAGGTTAAACTTTATGCCTCTTCTTCAACCTACATTTATTTCAGACACTTTCTGATTTACATTATAGAAATTCAGAAATAAAGGAAGCTAAATATTTTGATATTTGAGTCAGAAATAGAGAACAGCTTTGGAGGATTTAAAAATGAAAGGAGACACAATAATTAAAAAAATGATGAAGGTGGCCCTCTTGTAATGACAAAGAATGAATTAAATAATAATGTAATAAAAGTACTACTGCGGGACAGTGAAACGTGAACAAGTTGATAATGAGTAGCTTAAAGGAACTATAGTCAACATATTGACTTTCTATAAGATTTATTATATAACGATAGAATCTCAGAGGTCAGCTTTCTTGGTTTAAATGTCCAGTTCTTACGGAACATCAAAACAGAATGTTCACAGTTCAACTATGTAGCTTATTTCAAAGGGACCAGCTTTATAACTGAATCTTTTTCTGGCTTCCTGGACTATATAATAAAAATAATAGTAATGAATCCAAGGGTTTCATTTTAGATTTTGAAAATGTCTTTACTCAACTGTTTGATTTTGTTTTGGTTATTTTAGAGCTAGATGCTTTTTTTCATAGTAGTGTTGAATACCAGAAGGGTCTGAAGGAATGAGATGGATATTAAACAAAGTTTCCCCGTATCTGGAGTCCTTCATTACTACTGATGTCATATTAAAACATATTTATGTAAGGTAAAGTGGACTATCTACAACTGCAGGCCATGATCACGGGCACTACAATGCCCCTAAATTATGGCTGCTCCATTTTACATTCAAGGAAAACTATTTTTATTTGCTACAGATTCAATTATGTTCATTTTTGGGGCATATTATGGATGATGACCTTTACTGCTTATTACTGATGCCTGATGAAGGAGTTTAAAAACTAGTCTGAAAGTTAGCAGGTGTATAACTTTTTATGTATATTTTTATAGTGAATGTACTTAGTAGCTCTTTACACTTGTTTTGATTCTATGAGCTGTCGTTGTAGCTTTTATATGTTTTCTTTGGTTGCTGTGGTATGTCTCCCTGCTGCTTTATCCAGAATGTTGTATTGCCTTTTCTAAAAGATGTGCCCACATCTACTGAGGCTGATTTAAAGGTTGTGTATTTTTGTGCAGTCTTGAGGCATTGTGCTGAAATATTTTAACACTTCCTACAATGCCTTTTAAAGGGAAGCTTTTACACAGCTTTGTATATACATTAATGTGTTTTCTTAAAATCATTTTGCTTAGGTCTCATGAATATCTCTTTGAATTAATTTTACATTCTTGTTCCCACTGTAATATAACACATGCATCACCACCAGTGTGTGTCTATATACATACACGTGTGCACCTGTCTTAAGCTATATGAATTTTTTAAACGCTAGGATCCAAATATGGAACTTTAGAAAAGCTGTATGTGAATGAATAGTTTCGATAATGCTTTCACTCATAACAACTACTAAATTTATTATTTTACTTTTTATTGACCCATGCCTGCCATTTATCAAGTCCTCAAAGTGTCAGGGTCCATTTACTCTTCATCACCAACATGATAGCTAGTCATGTTGTAGCCATTATCCAGACAGTAAACACAGATTTTTTTTTTCATTTGTCTGGTTCTAATCCTTAACATAAGGGCCTGCTATATGTTCCCTGTTAGTGTACATTCCTACACAGACATGGCTTTTTTCTTCTACACTACAAAGCAAAACAAAATTGTTTTCATACCACTAAAAATTTTCCAACAAGCTGGCTGAAAAACATTTTCTTCTTCACAGGGTAATAGTACTTGTATATTTCTTGATGTAACTTTAGCCAAAATCTTTTGATCTTCACAACAGTAAAAGCACCCCTTCGAGATGATTTTCTTTTGGCTGCTATTCTTCCAGTAGCTTCTTACATCACCTTCTACAAAAGGTCCAACCCTACTAATGAACTACACAGCATCCAAATGTTGGTACTCTGTTCCTGAGACTTCCTTGCACCTAATTCTTTCATATTCCATGTCCTTATGTTGCAAACTCTGTACATTACCTCATGTGTAAAACAAATCCAACCTGGCTTTCTGTTTTGCCTACCAACTCTGACATAGTCTTGCATCGTGACTTTCTAGCTCTGCTAACTAATGAACTGTGATCACTGATATGGTGTGTGTATGTGTAAAATACCTTTTATGTTTGCTTCAGTGTCAGTAATTTAAGGTATTATGTTTCTTATTGCTTCTGAAGTACTGCTTAGCCAATTGGCCAGCCCTAACATGACCACCACTCTCTGCATTATAGTTTTTTTTCTTGTTTGCTTCATATACTCATTCTGATTCTCAGGTCAAACCTACCTGGATATCCTCCAGTTGCAGCATCATTAACCCTAGCAAGAATAACCTACTCTCTGATTTATCTGATCAGATCTCCTGATAGTCATTTTACTGAAATGTTCACCAAGGATTTCTGTCCTCTAGTTTCTCCTTTCTGTTTCTAGTTCTCTATTTTTCTGTTTGTGGTGAGGCACTGTCAGTCCTCTATAGTCAGTCTTAATCTCACTTCTTGATGTGTTTAAATACCCAGATGGTATCATTTAAATTCTCCAAACTACACAGCCTTTCTTTTAAGCAGATAATTACCATGCTCAGTATAGTAGGATCTGCTCTCTCCAATATATCCAAAACAAATTCCTCCTTCCAGCAATCATTCACTTCTTCATTGTCAACGTTTGCGTATGATAAATGATAACCAAATTATTTGTATTTAGCTCTTTTGCTGCCTGATGGGAATGGATTCCAGCATCCATCTGAACCACTGTTGATTCAGCCACCTCAGTCACTGATGTCATAGATTCAGTTAGAGCCCAGGGTCTGGTTATGGCCTACCTGAGAGGAAGGTTAAATTTTTGGATGGTGTTGTGGGTTTGTCTACTGTACATTTAAATTTCAGTGGAGACTAGGAGAATAAAAAGTACAAGTGAATGTTGAGTACTACATCTAAACAGCATCACAAGTGTGGGCATGAGTGTGGTAAAACATGCATGTATACTGATGCAGTACTCCAAACATCATGACAGGAAGTTGACAGCACAGGAATAAGCCAGTCATCCTACTGCCCAATATTTCCCCCCATGAGGGTTATATTCAGATGGAACACATGAGTCACAATGGAAATAGATAATGGATAACCAGGAGCACGAGATCAGCTTAGGCATACGTGGCACATAAAATAGCTTGCTTCAGGATCCCTCCTAGTTTGTTATACTGTGTGTTCTGCTATTATTCTAGATAGTGTGCCTCCTAGGATGTCTTAAAGTTTGGTTTATTAAGTAAGGTTAGAGCATACAAGACTGAAATCCAATTCTCCAATGCCATTCACTTTACTGACATCTCATTTATGTGAATAATATCATTTTACATGGAGACTGAAGCATCATTTTCTGTGAGTGTATTTCTGTGGCGAGCTGTGCCCCACCGTTCCCCAAACTAATATAATTAGCACAGAGACTGATGCATCTTGGAGACAAATGCAGATCAAAAGTTGCAGCAATCTTGGGTGGAATGCTAGAATTGTTGCTTTATCCCTCTATGCCAGCTGGACAAAGAATATTTTTAGTCAAATAGGCTTGGGCAAAAGACACTAAGCATTATTATCAAGATAACCCAAACCATTACAAGTTATTAATACTATTTCTTTTTTGATTATTGCCATTAAAAGAGTATTACAACTTAATGATGCCTGGTTAGCTAGACCTGTGAGACAGAGAGATGGAGCCTTCTCTGTAGTCTCAGCAACTATGGCTGAACAAGCATGCCTAAATGCTGGTGTGGAAAACTATTTGTGTGTGTGTGTGTGTGTGTGTGTGTGTGTGTGTGTGTGTGTGTGTGTGTGTGTGTGTGTGTGTGTGTGTGTGTGTGTGTGTGTGTGTGTGTGTGTGTGTGTGTGTGTGTGCATGTGAGTGAGAGCATGCACACATCTCTGTGTCTATCACTGCAACCTCTGCTCTAACGGTCTGCCACAAGTGCCAAAGACAGGGGTATAGAGCATTGAGATATGCTAGCAGCTAGATAGCACCGTACCATTGGACAGCCCATGGCTGCACTATTGTGACTCCAAACAAACAAGAAGACAGAATGATATTGCTGATTGGTTACTAGGTGAAAGATGATATCAAAATATCAAAAACTGACGAGAAAGGGCTGTAGCCATGCATATTTGAGTAGGTTTAAACACAACAATTACAAACAGCCTTTATTAAGTCACACAGTCATGGAATTTACCAAAAATTATTTATTTATTTATTTCACATTTATTTACCGGGAAAGCCCGGCTGTGTATGCGCCCATTTTCAGCAAAGGCCTGGGGAGAAAAGCTCCACAGTTCACATTAAACAGAATTAAAAACTTGAAAAATGGTTACAAATATTAAGACAATAACAAAGTAGTACAATATGTGAAATACAATAAAAGAAAAATAACCAAAATATAAAGGCAAGCAATAAAGCTGGCCATACATTATATACAAAGTAGAGGAGACCAATACGAATGAAAGGCTAATAAAACACATCTCAATACACAGTATTTAGGCTTACAGGTTCATAGTTTCATAGCAAAGTACTAGGAAATTAGACTGCAGACCATTACAAGTCTAACCAATAACCAATATTCAAAAGTTCCCTTCAGGCTTAAGGACAGTAAAACAAGACAGACTGAGTGAGAACTTGAGGTACCCATCAAATTACCTTAGTTTACCTTGAAGGTGGCAAAGCTACTACTCTGCTTGACATGCAGTGGAAGTATGTTCCTGAGGTGGAAGATACATGGGGACATGAATCTAACATGCCAATGAGTCTTATTTGTTTGTTGATGAAGGTTTAATTCCTTTAACTAGGTATTTAAGAAATAATTTGTTTTGCCTATGAAAAGGAGGTCAAAAAAAAAGGTTGGCTCTTTCATGGTTCAAAGTACAAGACTACAGAGACTAGGCTGTTAGTCTGTCCTGATAACTACCATTTTCAGGCCATTGATCTTTTTAACTAAGAATTTTTAAGGTCTTTCAAGCTGAGTGATACGTTTAGCCAACTACATGCCAAAAGGGACACTATATTCAATACTGAGTCTAACAAAATACAAGTAAAGGGGAAGGAAGGCTTCTTTAGATCTAGAGAAGATGCCTTTAGAAATGATATGAGCCAAACAGAAGGCTTTCTGATACATGGTTTAAGGCTCCAGAGAGTACCCCAGCACTACCAGGCTACAACTCATACCATACATTTTGGCCACAGAACCCGGACCGAAATACAAAAGGTGGGGGAGTATCCATATTCATCAAGGATACCCACACCTCCAGGTTAGTGTCACAGCACAATGCTTCAGAGATCATCCATGTACAACTAACAACGGGCAAAACTGCAATTCAAATTGTAGCTTGCTACAGATCACCCACCTATGTCCCAGGACCCCCATTCCGCATTTCTGGAAACACTGGAAACATAAAGGTCCTACCAAACACCCTAATAATGGTTGATTTCAACTACCCAAACATTAACTGGGAGAACTACTCAAGTACTAACTCCCTTGCCCAAGATTTCCTAGAATTTATAAACTCAAACGCCATGGATCAACTGGTCAACATTCCCACCAGAGGTGACAACATATTGGACCTGGTCATCACCAACATGGGTGACCAGTGTTCCACACCGGAGGTCAACCCCTCACTGGTTAGATCTGACCATAAACAAATCACTTTGGATATCCACATTCCTCCCCCATCCCCGGACAAGGAAACCACCATGAAAAACTTTTCAAAAGCAAACTTCACATTACTTAAGACCGAGGTGGAAAGTTTCAAAGCCCCCATGCTAAATGATAACGCTGTCCAAGCTTCAAACTCCTTTACTAATGCATTCTACAGACACCTACATGGATTCTGCTATCCCAAGCAAAACCAAGACTCACTCCTCCAAGAAAAGGAAACCAGTCTGGTGGACCCCTGCCATAAACAAGCTATACAATAGAAGGAGGAAACTAGTACAGAAAAGAGTAAAATCCCAAGAAGGGAAGACATCCCTGATCAGTATCAGCAAGAAACTACGATCCCTCATAAAATTGTCCAAGGTAAGCTTCAAAAAAAAAATTGCCAAGGACTCCAAAGATAACCACAAGGCATTCTTTAGCTATGTTAAGAATCTAAGTGGCAATGCTCAGATCTGCTTGGAGATAATGCAGAATGGCACAAAATACACTGAACCAACCAATACTGCCAATATCCTGGCAGACAGGTTCAGTGCAAACTTCAGCCCCCCTCATCCCCAAAAGGGCCCATAACCATACCAGAAGAATGTAGAGCCCCTGAAATCACAGACACTCAGGTTAAAACAGCCTTCTCCAAAGCCAAAAACACAGCATCAATGGGACCGGACAGTGTCCCAGGCTGCGTCCTACATGAGCTCAAAGACAAACTAACCCTTCACCTAAACACACTGTTCAAACTCAGCCTCTTTACAGGCTACATACCCATAGAGTGGCCCACAACAATGGTTATTCCACTCCACAAAGGTGGAGCCACAACAGACCCCGGGAACTATCGCCCTATAAGCCTGACTAGCTTGGACTGCAAGGCTATGGAATGCATCATCATGGAACTCATTAACAGAGATACTGGGAACTTCCAAACACTGGACCCTACCCAGTTCGGCTTTGTTAAGGGCAGATCATGCCTCCTAAACCTGGTGGACTTTTTTGAGACAGTTACCAAGGCTATAGACGAGGGAAAGGTGGTACAGACAGCATACCTAGACCTCACAAAGGCCTTCGGCACCATTCCCCATTCTGGTATTATAGACAAGCTCACCAGCCTGAACATAAACCCCTATGTCACAAGACTGGTTGCCAATTGGCTCATGGACAGAACCCTCATGGTGAGAGTTGTGGGAGCTAGGTCTGACTCTAAACCAGTTACAAGTGGTGTTCCCCAGGGCTCAGTCCTAGGACCCCTCCTGTTTGGCATATACTTCTCAGAGGTACAGGCAAGCACAGGAGGACTATGGCTGACCAAGTTCACAGACAACTGCAAACTAGGGGCTATAATTGACTCTCTGACTGACACAGAGATCCTCCAAAAGGGTCTCACTGAGACGGATACCTGGTGTCAAAATTATGGCCTCAAGCTAAATGCCAAAAAGTGCATAGTCATCCTTTTTGGAAAAAAACAAAGTACACACAAACTACCACATAGGTGGTAGCCCCCTAAATACGGAAAACGTAATAAGGGATCTGGGGACCCAAGTAGATAGTAATCTCTCCTTTGATAATCACATTGCCAAAGTGGTTAGAAAATCCTTCTATGTGGCTCATCTAATCACAAAAGGGTTTGCATCCAGATCAAAAGAGGTCATTGTGCCCCTCTACTCATCACTCATCAGACCCATCATAGAGTACAACGCCCCATTTGGGATGTACCTTACAAAACACCTGCAACAGCTGGAAAGACTACAGAAGTACGTCACCAAGAGGATCACTGGACTCAAACAGATGCCCTATGCAGCTCGACTGAAGAAACTCCAGCTGTACTCGGTTGCATGGTGATCTCTGCCTATCATACAAGGACATGTCCAACCCAGAATTGATGGACATGCTCCACCTAAAGAAAACCTTATCCCCTTGAGACACACACTCTAGGGATCTAAACCTCACCACAACAATAAATAGGATGTGCTAGAGGGATAGATTCCTGTCCCAGAGACTTCCCATGCTTTGGAACAAGATTCCAATCTACATTAGGCAGATCTCCTCATTAGCACTCTTCAAGAGAAACCTTGACGAGTGGATAGGAAACAGAAAGTTTACCCCGGGGATCACTTCAGTGGCTCTGCTGGACAAAGGCACAGATAACTAATCTAAGGGGGCGGCGAAAGCCAGCAAATTCTGGCTAGGCTTATAAATGCCTTCATGCAGATAGCCTAGTACCTACCTATGAACCTATGATGATCAATATTAAAAGTAATTATCAACAACAGTGCCTAGATCCCTTATGACAGTGGCCTGACTAGAGAGGTATTTCACCTACATAACAAGAGAAAATGTTTTGTTCACCAAAATGAAGGATACTGCATTTCTAATGTTTAATTTCAGACAATTGTCTTTGCACCAGTTGTTAAAATGATCTAACCCATACTGCATAAATTGTGAGTCAGTGGAAGATCAAATAACAACACCCAATTTACAGTCATCTACAAACCTAGACAAAGTTTTGGCCTGAGTGTCTGAGAAATAGATGCCAAACTGAGAAGAATCCAGCATTGAGCCCTGTGGTATATCACTATTAACTGTTTTTTTTTGCTTTCAGAAGTGGCCCCTGTAACATTAACTACATGGATTCTGTCAGACAAACATTTAGCTATCTACTACACAAGATAAGGATTTATATACAGATTTACAAGTCTGTCAAAAATGCCTGTATGTGGAATAATGTCAAAGGCAATGGCCAGGCCTAAACATGCTGTACGTACTGCAGAACCATTATCCTCTACTTTGGTGACCTTTTTTAAAAAAATAATGAGGCTAAAGAGGCAGGACCTTCCTTTGACAAAGTTGAACTGATGGGGTCCATGGTTAAGAACTTTTCAATGTCCAGATCAATGAGGTTGGTGATAATGATTACATAGCTTTACTTATAAGGCTAGTGAAACTAATATGTCTATAGTCATCAACATCCACAGTTAGACCACCTTTCTGTAACAGTATTACAATGACTATTTTCTAGGCTTTGTTAATGTAACCAGTGGACAGGCTTAAGTTAAAGAGGTTTGTTAATCAGGGGGCTCAGACAGACCATATTACCTGGTATGTTATCAGGGCTTGTGGATAAGGTATCCTTAATTGCTGACAGGGCTGAGAGGACATGTTCCACAGTAATAAAAGGGGTGGCTAGGACTGAGGAATCTGTGGAATAGCTACAACTATGTGTGGAGTAAAATTTCCATTAAATTTGTCAGCTAGAATATTTGCTATTTTCCAAGCTAATATGCATAGTCATCAGACTGCTAGTGACTGGCATCATACTGCTCTAATACGCGTCATGCCTTTTCTCAGGTTTTGAGGTCACATAGAGTGTGACACCTGTGGGACCTGGCCATAATAATGTCCTCCTGCACTGCACTTGTGATCATGTGCATCACATTATAATCGATGAGTACTGAGCTACTCTGCTGCCTATCAATACATGTCATGTGGTGTCGGCAACATGCAGCCATGTACCTGGGCTATCAACTTACTTCCTGGACTTCACCAAATGAGTGGACAATGCCCACAGGATTAAACTCTAACAAGGCTCCTGCCTAGTACAGCAGGGAGTTCTAGTATTTTTTTACACCTGATACACAAGAATCATTAGGAGTGTCTGCTGGTGGCTATGTGGGAGGGGGGGGGGGTCCCTTCATAAAGTCGATGTTTGGCATTAACTTGACAGAGCAGTCATTAATGCCCTGGCATCACCCACTCTGGTAACCAGTGCTTAAATAAGTATAGTAACCTGAACACGAGTCACCCAGATCTTCTGCATCAGTGAGAAGAAGAGGCTGAAGAGAGTTTGTTTTAGTGTTGTCACTATACAGTAGGCATAGCATCTCTAGCTGTAAATAAATGCCTTCTGATGTCAGGTTGTGCTGTTCTCATAGCTCTCTGTGTTTTATGTTTTTCAGTAACTCAGAACATAAAGAAATATACGACTAATGCCAGAGGAGACAGGTCAGATTCTCCAGGCCATGTGGTAAATGTAGTATAGTTCTGGCATTGCTGTCATATTGTAATAAAACCACAAAAAAAGTATCTTTTTTAATATTCATGATTCCATTGTTTTGTAGTATGTTGCTTTGTTAATTTTTTCATATACAATACCATTGTAATAAGCTGTACCACACACCACTGACCAACTATATTTGTATCATTTTTTTAATTTCTCATTTTGCCATTGTTTTTTTATTACAATAAACTATCAGTTAACCGGCACCCATGGAGATTGGTAGATGCCGGATAACTGTAGTTTCTGGTTGCTTGAGAATTACTATTCAAAATAGGCCTGACTAATACTGTACCCTATACTATTTGTTTGGTTTGACTTGTTCGTAGATTGGAGAGAGAGAGGGAATTTATTCCTATCTTCCTTTTTAAAACTGTAAAACTGTAAAGCTCAAAAAACATAAGGTATGTTTCTGTGGGAGGGGGGCAGAAAGTGCAACGCATGGAAATTGTACTGTATTTCTTCATTTTTTTCTGGTTGCTTGAGTTCCAGTTAACTAAGAGTTTGCTGTATACTGCTTTGTTGTTTTGTTTTTATACCAGATTAGCCATGATAACTGCTGCTTCTCCTCCACCTGTATCTTGCTCTGCACCAGCCACAATTCTGGCCTCTGGGTCCCCAACAAGTCTTAGGCCTGTCTCTCTGCCAGGTAATGACGGTCAGCTGGAGGGCTTGCTGGTGCCTTCTATCTCTGCTTCTCCAATGGGGGGAGGGTGGGTAGACTGCTTATAAGACTGATGCAAAGTCACATGGCATGAGGTTCAGCAGCTAGTTAGGACCAAGATGGACAAGTAACTCAGTGCCACTCTGGCACCTTTGAGAACCTCCTCCTGCATTGGGTAGAGTAGTCTAGATGACCAACCCCAACCATTGAGCTACTACAGGCAAACTCCATCCATGATGTCAGCCATGGAGATGGCTGACTTCTGGGTGTCTCCTCCAGGACTGGCTTAGTAGTCCTTCCTCACCATTCTATATCCGCCATCACTGTATTCACCTCCCTTTCATGTGATCCCCATTCCATGTTTGTAGTCCAGTTCTCCTTATTACCAGTTATCTACCAGTCAGTTTGTATGTCTCCATTCCTATCCCTCCCCTTATGTGCCAGTACCTCCACTGCCAGTCTGTGTCTGCATTACATGTTTGTCTTCCCCTGATTCCTTCCTACCCACACCTTAACCATGCCACCTTTACCCTCTATCCTTCTCCAAAAACTAAAAAATATACCCGTCTCAAAAAAATAAAACTTTTTCCACTTCTACATCTATCTTCCCTTTTCATTGTCCTACTGTGTGTTCCTCTGCTTGCTCTTCTCCTTTCTATCTGTCCTATCCACCCATTTACTTCCCCATTTGTACAACAAACTCAGCTGGTACTTTGCCATGGAGCTCTTGCATTGGCTCGTACCTATGATCATGCTGCAATTATGGGGTGCTTCAATGTACAAACAATCACTAACAGTGTGGGGAATGTTAACATCATGCCGATGTCCCCAGGTCACTTGATCACTCATGGCACAGTTAGCTCAGATGTGCAGTTACTACCATTTTTTTTTTACTGCAAAGCTGCCATTTTCATGACTACAACGATTAATTATGCAGCACTATCCTTTGCAAGACCAGGTTATGTCTGCACTCAAGAATACCTAATCCCCATCAGGCCATGTCACACTAACTTTACTGCATTATTTACTGTGGCATGATCATGTTATGCTTCTTTCTGAATAGCCCCTAACTTTAAACAAAGACATATTAAATATAAGCAAATGTATACTCATTAAAGCTGATTCTCACCAGACATTATTGCACTCTATCTACAATGTAATTTCCACTATGAACATATGCATGTTATTACTATTCTGACAGTGACATAAATTATTCAGAATAAGTCTAAAAATACTCATCTCACACAGACGCAGACAGAGGCATGCACACACACACACACACACACACACACACACACACACACACACACACACACACAGTGAGTACAATGGTCCACTACAGATGGAGAGCTTGCTGGTGCCTTCTCTTCTTGAGCAAAGTTGGGCAAAGAAAAATAACTTGACCCAATGTTTACATTCTCGTGATGTAAATCATATAATAATGACCAGTAATGAATACTTCAACAAATTCCATATACAAGTTATAAATATACAATGGTCATTCAATACAAGTCCAAGTAAAGTAAGTATGCAAAGCAATGGTACTTGTTAACTGTAGAAAATGTCCAGGATTTTCATTACTAATATAAAACAAATGTGAAATCACACCACATCCTGAGGCCCTCTTTTAACTACTTAATGTCTCTCAGTCTCTTGTTGTTGTGTTAGCCCAAAAGTACAATGGTGCTCTTATTTTTGGTAGCAAAGTAAACACAAGTGTTGGACAGAAGAATTGCAAAGCTAGTAAAAAAACACAACATTCAAAGTGAAAATGCAAGGCATGCAGTCAGGTATTACAAAAACAACTGCTTCCAACAAATATTGAGATGAATTATTTGGAGAACAGTTTTAGCTATTTTGTATTGAAATTAAATATGATTTCTAGAATTTAATATAACATTTATATAATTGCTGAAAATGGAATGGTGCTTTAAAACATGAAAACACTTAAATGGTAAGAGAAAATACATTATCTGAGCACAAAAGAAAATTATGACAAAGAAGTGTTAGAAACTATGCATACATGTGGAAATATGCGTAAGTATGCAAACACACATATGTACATACACACACAAACACACATAGACACAGAAAACACACAAACACACATACAATGGCACACACCGACACACATATACACAAGTGCATGAGCATACACATACGTTCACACACAAACACATATACCCATGTGCATATACATTGCCTCATTGACTTTTGCTAACCATCTGAGTGCATTGACTATGACAGATAACTTTTTATCCACAGATGGACTAAATGTGCTGAAAAGATAAAGAAGAATGAAAAAGAGCATATTTTTAATGGTAGCTAAAATATACAATGCTCTCCCATTAATTATTCAAACATAAGCTGTTCAACTCCATTTAAACAAGTCACAAAACTTTATCCACAATTTTTCCACCTCCTTTTCACTTTTGTTTCACTGAACTTCCTACCCCCACATCCTGCCTAAAGTTCCAATGCCCTGGTACTGAAAGTACTGAATATGGGGCCTTCTTTCCTTCACTTTCTTAGCTCAGTTTATTTGTTAAATCTGTTTCGCACTTAAGACAACCATAGATAGACAGGTAGATTGATAGCTTGTCATATAGAACAATAGATTGTCATTGTCATACAAGTTGTATCTATTCTTAGCTAATGTTTTTACATTATGTCGAATTTGGTAAAGTTATTTAAAGTGTAGATGTTTTGTATCGTTTTGAAGACTGTAAAATTATTGTTTTTTAAAATGTTTTTGCAGTATTTCTGTGCCTTTCTCCCCAGGCCTCTGCTTAAAATAGCACCTACCCAGTCAGACTTTCCAGGTAATAGGCAATCAAATGTCAATAAAGTAATAAATAAATGTAAATTAACAGACAGATTAGTCAATTACATGCCACTCTGATCACTTCAGAGTGATATGAGATGCCATTCTTTGGAATTCTAGGGTGACATCGTTAAAGATAATCTAAAAAACTGTCTCATCTTAGCAGCCAATATTTTAGAGAATTCAGTGGTGAAGAAATGTTTTTAACACAGGTTGAGAAAAGAGGGCTGGAATGTGTTTTGTGAATCCTTTCTTGATGAATGCAAATTTCATATTTTTTACCCAGCTGACACTTGCAAGAAAGCTGATCGTAACAACAGTACTAAAGGAGCCTGGAGTTCTAGACATTTGATTTAAAGTTCTAAACCATTAGAACAGCACCAGCACCCTGACAGCACCACCTGGTCCTGTGGTTAAAATAATACACGTGCACACACTGGTGTGTGTTTATATATATATATATATATATATATATATATATATATATATATATATATATACATATACATATATATATATGGGTCCTAGTCAGAACGTCGAAAGTACAGTTCATCAAACTGCACTGTGTCGAACTGACTTTAGCGAAAGTGCATAACATCGAATATGCACTTTCGCTAAAGGAAAAAAGAGAGAAAACATGCTGTCTGCATGTTTTGTTAGTTGTGCATCAACATATACTGTTGTTGTACAGCTAACAAACTTTTTGTGGCGATCACGGTACAGTGGGGATGAGGGAATATTCCCTTTTCCCCATTGTAATGCAATCTCGGAGTAAGAATATTAAATTAGGGGGTGTGCAGGGGGCCTTGCAAAATACTGTTTAGAGGTTATTATTTTGTTTTTTGCCGGTTATGAAAACCGGCTTTTGCGAAAGTGCACTTTCGATATAGTGCACTTTCGCTTTTATGGGGTTCGATGTTGTTAGATCGATGTTGTGTGCTTTCGATCTAACAACATAGACCCACATATATACTTCCAAGAGTTATGGTGCACACCCCAGAAAACAGTGCAAATGGATAAGAACAAACACACTCCACATGTAATCCAGCACTATAAACTCAGTGCCATAAAAAATACTTGATTCAGCATAAATCCACAATGTACCACAATGATCCACGATAATCCATCGTCGTTTTATTCCAAAATATAATACAGCCACAAAAATGTTCAAACAGTGACAAAAGACAGCAGAAAGCAGTGCTGCTGTCTGAACCAGGCCTCTTACTCAGCAATCACTGGCTGGGAACAGGAAACACAGACCGGTTTCTCCCTCTGGCATCTTCAGTGTGTAATTGCAAGTAAGCTAATCACTGTTCTTATATAAAGAAAGCCAGTACAGAGCCTGATACAGTCAAGAAAATACACATAGAAAAAGACATGGTTGCCTAGATATTTCTTGTAGTTGATATATATATATATATATATATATATATATATATATATATATATATATATATATATATACACGCACACACATACACACACACACATATATGTATATATATATATTTTTTTTTTTTATGGTTTATTTTCACAATCTCTTAGCCCACAGTCTTGAGTATTGTAATGCTGAGACCATAATATTGAAAGACCTAAATGCTAAAGACCACAGTGTCTAACTATCTCGAATCACCCTACCAGTGTGTGCCCAGGGCGAGTGCTAACATGGATCCTCCAAGGGTGTGCACCCAGAAACAAGTGTTATCATGAGTCCTGTAGGTGTGCAAGACCAAGAGTTCGATATTGTGGTCTTCAGCATTTTGTTTTTTTTATTGACTTTACCTATTTACTTTTCACTAGTCTTTGGACTGTGTCAGTGGCTCAAGAGGTAGCATACTCGCTGGGGATGTGGAAGGCTGTAGGTAGGTTCTATTCCCACAACCAGTAGATCAATCATTAACAGTATAGTACAGCATAAGTGGGATGTTGCATTCTTGAATGTGCTTTCAAATGAGACATTAAATAAAGGCCTGTCTGCTTAAGTTGGTAATAGCTCTGGTGGATGTAAAATATTCCATAGCACCTGTCAAAAAGAGAAGAAGTTACTGGACTCTCTAGCCAAATTTCCCCTATTAGAATAAATACCACCTTAGGTCTCCCCTGAAAACAGGCCTAGTGGGATTAACCTGGTCAACAAAAAATAAACAAATAAAGTAAATAGAATTACTGATAAAAGTGTGTGTGTGTGTGTGTGTGTGTGTGTGTGTGTGTGTGTGTGTGTGTGGTATATATATATATATATATATATATATATATATATATATATATATATATATATATATACACACACATACACACACAGTGCTATATATATAATTTAATAAAATGTCTCCAAAGCAGATAAACATCCCTCATTGTGGTGCCACTGCTGCCTCAGAAGAGCAGAAATAACATATTCAGTGCTGAGTTTACAGATTTTAAAAACAGAGTTTAACCATCTTAAAAGCTTTGACATCTACTACAACAAAAAAAGAAGTAAAAAATTATTTCATTTTTCATTTATCGCTTCTAATATATAAGAACAGCTTCAACTTTTGTGGGGGCAAGCCCCCTGTGCAAATGTAGAGAGAGTTTACATTCCCAGTCTTATTTCTAGGTCATGCATTTCAGGGAGACAGGGAATATAGATATATATGGCCCACATATGTTTTCCGTTCCCTGCACTACTGGGTCCTCAGGATGAGAATAATTATTTAGCATGGCTGCAGATGCAGTAATATTACAGGGTTAGAACATCTTATTCTCTGGCTATTCTTTTCAGCCTCTTCATAAATGATCTAACCACTGACCTCCCTGTTCTTGATGCTGTCATGTATGCAGAGAATATGTTGCTTATAAAACCAAGCAAAGCTCACAGAAATCTACACCATAAATTATAAGCCATTTGTACTGCTGTCTACAGCTTTAAATATCCCAGTAAACTACCTCACAGAAATTAGCAAACCTTCTACACTCCTACTTAAAGGCAAGATGAATAACTTCATCCCAAATGTCCCTGAAAAAAAATATATCTAGTTCTCACTCTCAAGCCTTTCTCTAACCTTCACTACTGTCACAGACAGAACTATCAAAGCTTTCTCCAAACTAAAATTATGTTGCAAAATTTCTCATCTCCTATCTCCAGACACCCATAAAGACATAGCAAGAAATGTACTCGTACCCAAAATACAATACACCATCCCACAGTTAACGCAACACTCTGCCTTTAATACACGTAGACTATGGACAGCAGAAAATAAAAGAAGTAGATAATTTCACTGCCAAGTTGTCATACCCACCACTGTGATCTGCTTAAGAGCTTTAACTGTATACCTATACTCCGGGGAACCTATACACCGGGGATACTGCAGTGGCTCTGCTGGACAGAGGCACAGGGAACTAATGGCTCTGCTGGACCAAGGCACAGGGAACTAATCTAAGGGGGCAGCGAAAGCCAACACATTCTGGCTGGGCTTATAGATGCCCTCGGGCAGATAGCCTAGTACTTACCTATGAACTGCCTTCCATGTTATCAGGGCTAACCTTCTATTTAGCACTTTTCAAAATACTTAACTTAGGTTACTGCCTCCATTAAAAGGTAAACTTTCTCTCAGAGAATAATAATATCAGTTCAGAATGAATCGAGATAAAATCCATTACAGTAGTCAGACCACATTTCAAAACAGTAGTAGGAGAACAGGCTTTCAGTAGGCTGGGACAAGTTACTTGGAACCATCTACCAAATGAAATAAGGAAATAACAGACTTTATCAGGCTTCAAGGCCAAACCTAATGAACATTTTCTCACAGAAACAGAGCACAATTTCTTCCAAGATAATGGAGAGCTGAAACCCAACAGTTCAATAATATTGTGCGTATTCCTAGTACAAGTAGCATTCAGTTATACCACAAATATTTTGGATCACTTCTGTGTCACTCTCTTTTATAATATACATTTTGTATATAGTGCTGTAAATTATTATCAAGTAATGTATGTATAATCATGTTTTGCTCTTTGAATCCAGGTTATGCCTGAAAAGTGGCATAGGACCAGCCCATTTATCTTTTTATAAAATAGTAATAAATAAAATAAATAAACATGCTGTGGTGTCCCTGCAAACCTTTAAAGGATGAACAGATTATCAGAAAATAGATGAATGGATCTCTATATATTTTGCTGAAAAAAAAAACAAAAAATACTCACACTATAATTACAGAGAGAACAGGCATCCACGCAACAGGTTATCAATACTCACACTATAATTACAGAGAGAACAGGCATCCACGCAACAGGTTATCAATACTCACACTATAATTACAGAGAGAACAGGCATCCATGCAACAGGTTATCAATACTCACACTATAATTACAGAGAGAACAGGCATCCACGCAACAGGTTATTAATACTCACACTATAATTACAGAGAGAACAGGCATCCACCCAACAGGTTATCAATACTCACACTATAATTATAGAGAGAACAGGCATCCACGCAACAGGTTATCAATACTCACACTATAATTACAGAGAGAACAGGCATCCACGCAACAGGTTATCAATACTCAAACTATAATTACAGAGAGAACAGGCATCCACGCAACAGGTTATCAATACTCACACTATAATTACAGAGAGAACAGGTATCCACGCAACAGGTTATCGATACTCACACTATAATTACAGAGAGAACAGGCATCCATGCAACAGGTTATCAATACTCACACTATAATTACAGAGAGAACAGGCATCCACACAACAAGTTATCAATAATCACACTATAATTACAGAGAGAACAGGCATCCACGCAACAGGTTATCATAATCTTTTCAACCTCTTTAACCTACTGCTTAGGTGTGTCACTGATTATTAATTATAAGAGTAAAGTACTTCTAACAGTAATTCCTCACATGCACAGGTGTAAGAAAATAACTCTAGTGGACAACATCTTGTGAATAGTGTTAAAATGGACATTTTTTATTCAGTGAGAACAAATCCTATGACTGGTTTTACCCCAAACATAAAACATAAATAAAGACAATCAGAAAACATAGCCACAAGTGTTCCACATACAATGCAAAAGCACAGTTATGGGACATAATATCCATTTGTCCATCCAGAACCCCTTTTTCCACATTTTTGTACACAGGATTGAGGTGTCACTTCAACAGTAACAATCATCTAGAGCCAAGGTGTACACCACCGGGTGGCTAGCACTGCTGTGGCAGCCCTTCCACACCACATTCACACTAATATTTATGGCCAGTTTAGAGTGTTCATTCCACCTACTATGTGTATTTGGAATGTGGTAGGAAATGGGCACACTCAGAGGCACCCCTGCCAAGAATCAAACTGTGAAAATCCTTGCTGTGAGGTGACAACACTATCCACTGTGCTGCCCGTGGACATAATATAGGGTAACGTTACTGATAAAATTACAATAAGAGAGATACAAAATTTTGTTCCACAATATATCTCTTTTGAGGGATCTGGTGCTACATAATGCCAACAAATGTAATTTGCCTGTAACACAAAGAGGAGATTAATGCAATTTATAAATGGATCAAGTTGTAATAAATCAAGAGGATGGGGAGTTACAGGTTGTAGATGAGTGAGTACTTCTAGGAAACATGATGGGGACATCTCATTTTGTGCTAGCTAGGACAGATGAGGTTTATTTACATCAAAAACAACTTTCACAGTGAGTTAAGACAATCAAGAGGATGAATCTTGCTTCCAAAAAGACCAGTGTTTTACATATTGGTAAACTAACTTTGACATCGACATACATGCTTCCCAAGACCAGAAGCATATCTGGTTCAACTAGCACCCTGGGCCAGTATTGTGAACCAGCGCACAACCCTCTCTGCTCTTCAAGTGAAGAACAACAAACACTTCACTGTAATAAGCTGATGAGTAATCGGCTTATTACAATTAGATCTATGCCCCCCAGCAGATGGTGAGCAGATGTTCCTTCAACTGGCAAACCAACCAGGTGTGCAGATGCATGACATGCCCTTCCTCCCTCCAGCCCTAGCTATTCAGCTCCTATTTCTTTGCCCTGCCCCCAACCCACCCTCGACATAACGTATTTTAAACTGTAACATACTGTTTGCTACAAATGTAGCAAACAGTTGCTACAATTTATACCGTGCCTGCATGGAGTGCGACAGTGCTCATGTTTTTTTTTTTTTTAAATCACCTTTTCAAACTATAGTAAACTGCTTGCTACAATGTGGCAAACAGTTGCTACAGTTTATATTCTGCCTGCACAGTGCTCTAAGTACTCAGGTTTTAGTTAAAACATGAAAGATTTTTTTTAACTTTTAAACTGTAGCAAAACTACTTGCTACAGTATAGCAAGCGGTTCCGACAGATTAAACCATAAACGGGGTGCTAAAGCGCTCAGTTTTGGCAGCAGATACAATACTGGCTTTTAAAAGCTAGCATTGCAGTAACAAAAGATCAAGATCAGCTAGTCGCACCCCCCCCCAACACTTTGTTCCTGGGGCAGTTGTCCCTCTTGACCCACCCTAGCTATGGTACTGCCCAAGAATCATAAATTACTCTCTCTCCTACTAAGTAGACCAAATGTCTCTGGTAAAGGTTCTGTCTTTGAGCCTAGTTCCAGGTTTTTAATTATTTTATACATACCTTTATTTCTGAAATGCAAGCTAACATCAATGTGCATTGCTCACTTTCTAAAGTCAGTGCAGGTAACAAATGCTTGAATTTGGGTATAACCTCCTTATCCTATATAATACTACATTATGCAGTTTTTGTTTAAACAAGAAACATTTTTATTAAATTATCACTTATGACACAGGTAATCATACATTTATATAACTGAAAACAATCCACATTGACATATTTTCAGTTGCAGATGTTGTAAGTCACTTATAATCTACCCAGTCATTGTCAGTCAAAGATTACAAAGCTCATTCAATTCCTGCCTTCCTTTAAACCTCATTCATCTTCCAAAACATTATTCTGCATGTATTGTTCCCACAATTCACATTTCTTATATGTAATTTGCTCCTACCCTTTTTAAAGATCCCACTTCCAATTGTTTTATCTCTGTTACTATATACACTGCTTCTAGTACAGTTGGTTCAGACTTTAATTTCCATTTCCTAGTAACTGTTTTTTTTTTTTGCATCCACCAAAATAAAAAGCAGTAAGGCCTTATTATGTCTAGGCAATTCCAATTATGTATCATAGCTCAAAAATCATTTTCTTACCTGCACCAATTTGCTCGCCCAGTGTTTCTGTTATGGAATTTTTAAAGTCTACTAACACATTAGACTCTCAGAAAATATGTTCCTAATTACACCTTTCTTCCCCATCACACCTCTAGCATCTGCAAACTACCTGAGGAAAAATTATTTGGAGTCAGTCTGCAAGAGGTATAAAATACCTATGCAAACACTTCCAAGCAAAAAACCCTAAATCTTCTAGATTTTGATGCATATTTGGAAGCTATATAGATACCATACCCCCCATTGTTTCTTTGTGAATTGTTTATCCAATCTCTCTTCCCAACCCTTTCTAACATCCTCTGATTGATGCCTATAGCTATCCTGCAGTATTTTTCATGTCCAACTAATTATCTCTTTTTTAACAACAGCTTCTGTTCTAGATCTACCAAAACTCTACCATTGCTGGCTCTTCACTTAGGATCCCCCTATTTCTTTCTATTTGCTTGTACTCTGTTATCGGTCCTTGATAGGAAAGACAATCTCTAGCCTGTAGTCTAAATGAATTCTTGACATCATCCCATGCTATTACCTTTCCCTCTCCAATTATTTGCTTAAACACCTTGGTTCCATTGCCAGTTTTCTTCAGTAAATTCCCACCTCCCCTTGCATATTCTCTGTTCCCCTAATTGCAGTCATCCCCATCTGTAAAATCTCTTTTCTCCATCCCCATACTGGATTAGTGTTTAGAACACTTTCTGCTACTTTATGAATATAATATTCGGTACGGTTACTGTTAATCTCCTTAAGGATCAGCATCCAAAATCCCAGTCTCTCATTGTTTCTTGTGTTTCCCCCATTTCATCATCATCCCTTTCCACTTTGAATTATAGCTCTCTGCTTGTGATATGTATTTTATTTATTTTATTATTTATTTTACATTTGTTTACCGGGAAAGTCCGACTGGACACAGGTCCATTTTTAGCGGAGGCCCGGGGAGAAAAGCTTCAAATACAATACAATACAATACAACAGACACACATTTTATAATATAACAGATGTGCATTAACATACAGGAAGAATTTACAGTAGAACATACTTAGCAGTAATGAACTTTTTTTTTTTTTTTTAGAACTATAGGATAGTACAGGAGAGTGGTGAGCCACCATTTTGTTCAGAGTAGATATATAAGAGTCTTAACTGTGCAGCTCTGAAATTCTCCTTCAAATCAGGTAATCCCAATCCACTTTGTTCTATTGGAAGGATCAACTTATCCCACTTGACACTTGCCCCTTCCCCTCCCAGATAAAATCCTTCAACTCTTAATTAATTGCAATGCACATCTTCTCCTTTAATTGATAAAAATATGCCTGGCCTGTGTATAAAACTAAAGAGACAAAAAATATTTTCACTGCTTGATTTTGCTGTCTATATCCATAAAACAGAGCTTCCAATTTCTCCGTTTTTGTATTATATTTTGTTTAGTCTCTTCCCACATATCCTTAGCTGCCATAATATAATCTTTTTAATACATATTCCTAAGTACTTCATTTTATAATGCTCCCATAAATATGGGCTTTGCTGAATCAATTTGTGTGTGGGTACATAGTTTACAGCTACTGCCTTTTTTATCTTCATTAATTTTCTATCCCAAAAAGACTTGAAACTGTCTCAGAATGTTACACAACACTGAAATGCCCTTTTCTGGTTTTATCAGGTATAAAATAATCATCTGCAAATAAAGCCAAATTTTCTTGACTACCATATCAATCATATCATTCAATTTTTGAGTCCCTTACCATATTATACAGTTTTGATGCAAAAGTGAATTGTTTTTTAATTTTACTTTGTTGGTAAGGACATCTCCCTGCAATTTTTTTCTGGAGAATCTTCAAAATGCTGCCCAAAATGTTGACACTTCTGGACAAAGACCAACATGACAAACATAACCTCTAGGAGAAAAAATGTAGGAAGCAAAACACATGAAAACTGATTTGACGCACTCAACTAATTTGGCACACTTTTCATAAGTCAAGTTAATCAGTATTTGTGAATGTTGAACTCTTGCATTCTTTCTTCTAGACATTATGCCTGTCATCTTGGTAGGTGAA
Source organism: Protopterus annectens (assembly GCF_019279795.1). Classification (NCBI taxonomy): domain Eukaryota; kingdom Metazoa; phylum Chordata; order Ceratodontiformes; family Protopteridae; genus Protopterus; species Protopterus annectens. The sequence goes on along the minus strand of NC_056737.1, from coordinate 1,938,705,103 downwards.
AACTTATATTGTGACACCTTGACAAACTAATTCCACAAAGTCTCAGTATCTAAATTAATGTACAGGTACCTGTATTAAAAAGCTAAATGCATCACTAAGAGTTCCTTACTTCTTAGAAAGACAAATCATTAAATGGTCTTGCTTTTAAAACACCCTACATTGAGAAGTAACCACAGGGTAAGAAAGAAGCTGCCCCTCTAATGAAGTAAATTGCTTTTGCTTTCTCTGAATGCTATGTAGGTATACCTGTAACATTTTCCAATACTTACCATGGCATAATTTTGGCAGTGTGATTAAACAGAAAAAACAGTAGACATCAAAACTAAAGCATGTTTTTCAAAATCACTTACAACTTTAACAGATGAGTATAACTGGTAATGAAATTAGTTGTAAAACAAAGATTATTCAGAAAGTGAGAAATATACTGCAAAGATACTACAGAATGAGTCAGGGTGACTGTTAGCTAATCCTGATGTTAAGGTAAGCTTCCATTTCTAATGAAAGAGTATGGGTATTGCTGTGCAATCAGTGACAATTTGTTCCTATCATCAGCCTGAAACAACTGTCAATCTCAGAGTGTTTACAAAGCTGTCACCTTTCTTTCTGCCATAAAACAGAATAAGAAACTGACTGACCTAAACTTAATACTACAAGCTGATAGTTGCCATTCCATCCACATATCTGGAAAAATTCCATTGTCTGCTCTGAGCAATATAACCTGCAAGATGATAGGAAGTGACATGGGATACTGCATGCATACACTTGATGACACCATAAACAAGGTTATAGACATGTAAAGGGAGGATTTACATCAGAAATTGTTACATTATAGCCAATAAAACGTAAGTGGAGAGAGGCAGACATTAGGTCAGTCACTGAATACACTGATAGAGGTGGGGCCATGAGGAATGTTTTTAATATACACTGGCATCTTTCATGTACAGAAACAATTTTCCATATAGATTTAAAGACATCTGGCATGGCACCTCAGAACAAGCCCAAACTCTCTGATTTATTTGTACAGAAAACAATACTAGAGTCTTCAAGAGGAAAAACATTAATAAGCCAAGACATACTTAATTATAGGCATTGTTCTTTAAACTAATGTATGGTTAAGATAAGGAATTTGTCTCATCTAATATTGATAAACATTATATTACATTACAAGAAAATTAATTAACTGTAAAAGTACTATGGTTACTTATCTAGCCACATGTAAATGTGTAGCTTTTTTATGGGCAACATTACTAGGGTCCTTATTACTAGGGTCACTGAACATTTATTAAAGATTTGTGTGGGCAGAAACATGAATGCCCTTTTCAAACCTGTAACTCCTTCAGGACCACAGTGAGGGTGGGTGGTTGGCATAATGGTTAAGTTGTTTGCCTTACAAATACAAGGTGCAGGGTTTGATTCTCACATGGGATAACTGGCTAGACTTAAAATGGCCCACAACGGCTGTTAGCCTAGTACTAATCTATGAACCTATGATGGTCTAGTTTTATAAGTGTAAAGAGATTATTTACTATCCTGTGTCAGACCTCTCAACTGTCCCTGATCTTCAGGGACGTCCCTGACTTAGACTCAGATTTTAGGTCTGTCCCTCTCAATCCCTCTTAAAACTTGTAACTGCTGAAGAAATGGCGGTGAATTGCCTTTAATAAATAATGATAGTAATTCAGAATTATAGACGTTTTATGTCAGAAAATCTATATTAATCCAAATTCACTTATTCTGCAAATGTTTCAAGTTAATAGTACAAATATTTTAAAAATGTCCCTGATTGTCCCTGATTATTTGAGGATGTGTCCCTGATTCTGTTGAGATTTGTCTCTGATCGGTTGAGAGCTATTTCCTGTGTCTGTGGGGGGTAAGCATTTTTTAAGCTACAGAGAGAACCATTTGAGAGCCTATGTTACTTGAGGCTTGAATGAAACATTAGAACTGAAGCTATTTGTTTTTGTAAGGTAATTTCTCATTACTTCATGCAACAAAATATAAACTCTGCTATTATGTGTTTTTGTCAGTATGCAATCTTTTATTTGTATAATTAGTTTTTGGTTTCTGTACATATTTTCTTGGAAACGTTTGTTTTATTGTGCTTCACTCGTTTTTTTTTTTTTTCTAGTTCTCCTTCTTTCTTATCTTTGCTATATATCTGGATTTATGTTAAATATACCTAATGATTTTTAAGGTACATTTCATTTTCTGCACATGTTTTTGTTTCCTTTAGAAAGAATATAGAGATGTATGAACAGTATGAAAAAATAACATTCTATTTACTGATTTATATCATAACCTTATTTTTCTAGGTTGTTAGAGCCTCAGATAGCATTTTTGAACATTTGTTGAGATATTCTTTACAGAGAGCAGTACAAGAGTAGCATGTCATTTTTATTATATTAACAAGTTTTAAAATGAAAGCACAACTACGTGTCCAGTACTTACTTTAAAATGTTTGTTTGTGTCTTTCGGCTTTTCCCGGTTAGGTTTCGCCACAGCAGAACTCTGGTCTACTAATGATTGGCAGTAGATTTTTTATTTTTTTTTTTTACATGCTGGCTTGCCGGGCCTAACGCACAACCTTCAACGAAGGAACGCCCATTCACGCATGTCGCCACACAGAAGACGCTCTAACTGAGAATCGAATGGGCAACGTCTAACTGTGAGGCGACAACACTACCACAGCACCACCACCGCAGTCCAGTACTTACTTTAAAATATACTGCTAAATAGTCTGCACAATGTTTTTAAATAATCCTGTGACTTCTTTAAATACTAAATAGTCTGTAAAAATATTTTTAAATAATAAACTGACTTCTTTAAGTAAAGTATTTGAACTAATAACCTGCTTAATAGGTTACGCAAAGCTGCATTTGTAAGCCCTGTGTAGGGAAGAACCAGTTGCTACTATTACTTTTACTGCTTTTGCTTACTAATGTAGTATGGCCATTTTAACTTTAAATAGGAGACGTTGTTCATTGGACTTGCTACAGTCTTACTAGGAATGTACATCTGCTGAAGTGCTGTTATTTTTTATTCTGTTCTCAGCTGTAACAACAAAAACTGATTTTCGCAGGCATGTTTTGCAAGCACTGCACAACATTTTCATTGAAGCAAACTTAGACACCAGTGACAAGAAGCAATGGAACAAACATGATCAAATGGTAACAGGAATAAGTGTAGCTCAGATCAAGCATCTCAGTGTCACTAGGGTACTTGTTATTGCAAGTGGCTTCACTAAAGCACGAAGCAACAAGTCAGCACAAACTGGTCTATATAAAACCAGACTAGGTGGGGGGGGGGTTATGCTTCCCCCCCCCATGCCCCCCACATGCCGCCCCCCCAACTATATATACTAACTCCAGGATCGCACTACAGTAGGGTTAGTATAGATTTTTTGGATGTTCGCCTGGCCATTAACAAGAATGGTGGACTTGATACTGAACTGTATAGGAAAGAGTGTTGGAGAAATAGCCTGCTGCATTAGTCCAGTATGCACCCTGCCCATGTATACTACAATGTCCTTAAAGGTCAGTTTCTGAGACTCTCTGGGCTACATACAGATAAGCCAACTTCTGAACTGTCTCTGAGGACTTGAAAAGCAATTTTATTAGTAGAGGGTATCAACACAGAGAAGTGCAAACAAACATGAGTGAGGGGTTGGCACTCAGATCCACAAATGGGCCCCTTTTGTTCAGAAGGAGAGATGGGCAGAGATTTTAGGATGTGAGGCGGAATGTCACTACTAACAACAATGTGTGGGTGACTTTGACTTTCTCCAGCAACATCATTAGGGTGTGTGATATTGTTCAGAAGAACTAGTCAATGCTTCAGCTGGATGAATGCATTAGAGAAGCAGTTGGCAACAAACCTATTTTCTGTTTTAAGAATGCTGTCTCTGAAGAGACATTTATGCTATGGTCCTAGCTTGGGCAATGACTACAGTGCTCTTAGATCTGAGAGGGATGGGACCTTTCCTTGTCATTTATGTAAAGCATGTAGTTATATCTCAAGTGCTAAAACTTTTCAACACACTTTGAATGGTTTTATTTTTAGTGCTAGGCTGTATGCCGATTGTAGAAGTTGTGATTTGGTGTACCTGTTAGTCTGTAGTAAATGCCCTCACTTCTATGTAGGGAAAACTAACAGACCTTTTAAAGAGAGAATTTTAAAGCATACAGAAGTGCTTATGAAACATGTTTCTATGAATCCGGGGCACACTTTTTCATTTTTGGTTTTACAGCTGGTAAAGAAGAGTAAGAGGGAGACAACATGTTAATAGTACTGAACTGGCAGGGATGAAGTGGATTGTAAAGCTACAAGCAGATAAGACTCCTGGGCTTAATGGGACTCTACCTTTAAGGCCTGCATTACTTTCACAACAGCTACTTAATTGAAACATTCTTTGTATTTTTTGACGGGATAGTTTTTATTGAATGGAATGTGTGTTTCTGTTTAAAGTGCTGCTTCCTAGTTTGTGACTTTTAGATCTGAAGAATGCTTGAAAGAGCGTATCTGTTTTATCTTATTTATTAAATGTTTTGTGTGTTTTTAAACTGGATTTGTCAGTGTTAGATGGACCTCTCTTTTTTCTTGGTTTTGTGTTTTTTGTTCGGGACTGACTTTTTGCTGCAGTTTCTGTATTTTTCTTACTATACTCAAAACTCTGGAACTCCCTTCTACTCTCCATAAGACAGCAGAGCAAAATTAAACCTTTTGAAAATCATCTCAAACAACAGATGATCGACAACTGGTCCTGCTCTTGCTGTACCCCTGGTTAATGCTTCCATACTCTACCTTTCCCTATCAAACCTTCGCTTTCTCACCTCAATCTCTTCTCTGATCCCTCTCCTGATACTCTCTTCCAGAACTCTACCACCTCTCCATCTCCTGTCTTACTCTGCTGTCCCACTCCATCTCTCCACCATGAGCTGAGATGGTAGCACTAACCACATTAAATGGTACCATTAATGTTATTTTTAATTGGCTCTGATAAACTGACCCTTCAATGCTTCAATGTATGTTTTATTCCTGTCAGATATGATTTTTAATGTTTGGAGGTTTTCTCCCTGAGTCTCCACTGAAAAGGGGCTCTGCCAAGTCAGAATATCCCAGTAAATAAATGCAAATAAATTATTCAGAAAAAGACTATATAAAATCCCCCCTCTCTCTCTCTCTCTCTCTGATTACATTACAAGTAAATTGACTCAGTTCTGTTTTAAGGTATGACGTTTTTGTGATCCACTAAAGCCCTTTACTAGTAAACCACTAAACTGCAGGAATATTGGCACATACTTGACAAAAAAAATTGTAAACATATACACAAACACATACACACACACACACACACACACACACACACACACACACACACACACACACATACACATACACACACACACACATAAATGAATGAGGTGAAGAACTTGCAGAATTGTGTTATTGAAATTTCACTTTAAACTGGTGTTCTGTGTGCGGTGTCTGTATTGATGTGATTATAATGGATAGAAAGGTAAACACAGATACTAGGTTGGCAGACAAATATACTGTTTCTTGGATAGCTTCTCCTTCATAATATGCTGGTATAAGAAAGGTTTAATATCTATCTACCTACCTACCTACCTATCTATCTATCTATCTATCTATCTGTACATACAGGTCCAGTAAGAAATTTCGAAATCCCACAATCTCGACTTTCAATATCCCGAACCCATAATGTAGAGATTGGGAAATCTCAAAATTATAAAACAAATAAAAGCCCCCATACACCTCGCACATGGGGGGTTGCACCCCCACACCCCCTACAAATTAAATATACTAACTCCGAGATCGCACTACAATAAAGAGAATGGTAATGTTCCCTTTCCGCACTGTATAGCAATCTACATTACCATTCACTTCACTGTATAGTGATCTCAGAGTTAGTATATTTAGGTTGCAGGGGGTATGGTGGGTGCAGGGGTGCTTGCCCCCCTGCAAAAATATGTTTTTTGTTTTATAACTTCAAGATTCCACAATCTTGACATTATGGGTTCGGGATATTGAAAGTCGAGGTTGTGGGATTTCGAAATTTAGAAGTGGCCCTGTACATACATATATTCCATGAATAAGTACATTCATTAGATTAATTGAAATGTTTTGGCTGGGATTTAGAAAGGCTTACTTTTTTCTTCCTCACAGTAAGTCCTTCTGATTCTTGAACTTCCCTACTGCTGAAGAATCGCACTAGCAGGAGCCTCCATATGGAAGGCAGTCTCGTTAGTACAATACCATGATATTGCTGCAGCCAGAGGAATGATTGATGCTAATAAGCCATTTGCTCTACTCCAGATATGTGGCCAGCTCCCAGTTTATGCTGCTGAGTAATTCAAGGAGTCAATTGGCACTGTAAACTTTCACTGTCGGAGGAAAAAGTAAATGCCATCAAAATATGGTGTTAATCAACTCAGTCCTACAAAAGGCAAAGTGCAGGTGTGATAAGTGAAAACATGGGTGAGTGGTGGTGATAGTATGTGTATGTGTGAGGGTATGTGTCTATAGGAGCATGAATGAAGCTGTATGAACATGTGTGTGCGCGCGCGTGTGTGTGTGTGTGTGTGTGTGTGTGTGTGTGTGTGTATATATGTGTGTGTGTGTGTGTGTGTGTGTGTGTGTGTGTGTGTGTGTGTGTGTGTGTGTGTGTGTGTGTGTGGGTGAGTGTGTGAGTGTATGAGTGGGTGAGTGGGTGAGTGTGTGAGTGGGAGGGGGTACCTTTGCCATATTGATGAATAAGCCACTCCATAAAGCATTACCTCCATCAGGTCAGACAGTGTTAGTATTAGCTACAGTGCAATTCAGAGACATACTAAGAAGACAATTATAAGGTCTTTTTCATTGAGGCCATAACTGTGTCTGAACTGCATTGTCTCATCATTGCAGTAATTGACCTACTTGCAGTAGGCAATTACTGCTACCATTGAGGCTATTTTTTTTTTAATCCCAGGGTTTGAGTTTAATCATCTGTTCTATGTTATATATATTTTTAACACTTGGTGGTTTCAAACTGCCATTTATTTCATGGCTCATGTAGAAAGGAAAAGAAGGTAAAGCCAGCTACCCCCTTTACTTTTTGTCACTACATTTAGAATCTAGCAATGCATGTCTTATATAATTGGGAAATTATTTCAATAAATAAACAGATTCGAGTAAAGACTAAGAATATAATTTCAAAGTGAAAAGATGGATATGCCTGCTTTCCATAAGGCATTTGTCACAGGACCTTGAAACCAGTCTAGAATTAAATTACGGAAATACGGAGGTAAGTATCAAACTGCTGGTTGCACAGGTGAATTACTGGAAATCAACAAGACAGATGCAATAATGGTAAATAGTGTCTGCAGAGATGAAAGGAATAGTGCCTCTGGGCTACCACAGGGTCAGTACTGAGATTGAATCTTTTCAACATCTTTATAAACAGGACTGCATAAAGTCCAGAAGAAGCAGTTTGTCTTTTCCCTGTAACACAGTATTATGTAACAGAGCTAATATGCAAAAATTTGTATAAAGAATGAGAACAGACTTATGAGTTCCAAGAAATAAGCTATGTATACATGAAGCAATACCTCTGAGAGTACAAAGCTGGAAAAAGGATGACATAATAGTGAGATACAAAGGAAGATGACAAACATCTCAAATCACAAAGCTCACAACAAAGCAGGGAATGCTCTTTACTCCAATTGTATCTCAAAATCCTGTAACTCAATTCCCTCTTCAATCGGACACCTCAACAATGCACATATCTTCAAAGATAACCTAAAACTGCTCATGTTTGACTCCTGGCTATGTCCCTACCATTCCTCAGGCTAAATTATTCCTAAACTACCTCTTTTATGTACACATACGTCAGTGGCTTTTCTCTTCTGTTATTTTTCTGTGTTCTACTCTTCTTATGACAAAATGCATATAATTACAGCTAACCTAATGTATTACCATTTAATTGCACCCAATGCTGATTATGTTACTGCAAAATATACTTATTTATTTCACAATTATCTGCTTTATACTGTATATAGCTCTCAAGGAACTTTATCTATAATGCTGCTAAATTTTACCTGAGCATTTCTTATGTTGCTTTCTCCCCAGGCCTCCTCTAAAAGGGGCTTGCCTGCCCAGTCGGACTTTCTCAGTAAATAAATGGGAAAGAAAGAAAGAAAGAAAGAAAGAAAGAAAGAAAGAAAGAAAAAGAAGGAGGCATAACTAACAGCATAATGCTGTTGTTTTACACTACAATGCGAGTGAAACCTGCATAGTTGCTGTTATTGTAAATTTCTTTATTTGATTGTCTATTTCTTTGGAGCTTTTCTCCCTGGGTCTCCACTGAAAATGGACTGTCTGAGCTCAATTGGAATATCCCAGTAAACAGATGAAAGAAAGAAAAAGAAAGAAAACAATTATAAGTTCTGATACCTTCATATATATGTTTTTTAAGATTTTCTGAAGTATAAGAGGTGCATGACTCTAGATTGTTTATTCAGCGACAAATTTCTGAGACACAGAAGCTTAAAAACTGACAAAATGTCTGAGTGGAAATGTACACATGGAGCAAAGGTTATTAAAAGAAGTTTACATTGTTTTACTTAAAGGGTAAATTGTAACATTTGCAATAAAATGCCTGTAATCTGCCTCATGGTTTTATATCCACTATTATTAGTTTGCCTTTATGTTATCTTTGTATTAAGCCTCATTTTCTTCAGCTATTTTGATTTACATATTACAATACTTGGCTTTTTCTTCTGCTTTACTGGTTGATTTTGTCTTAGTTTCTCCAAATTTCTTCTTAGCTGGTATCTAGACAATATAGTTACTAGGCAGTAACTGAATTTTACTTGAAAGGTATAACCATGGCAGTCATAGTTACACTTATTCCAGCTCCATCAGACTTTACTTTTCAAAGTATCAGGACACATATTATCACATTTTATGCTTCTGACAGAGAACCTTAATACGATATAATACTTGATTGTTTTGATAACAGCACTTTGTACCGGGTCTATATCATATGAGCAAATCGCACAAATTGCGAAAGCTCATAATATCGGACTTACCAGACCTCGAAGTGCTTTTTCTGAGATTGCGGTACAGTGAAGAATGGGATATTTGCCATTTCCTCACTGTAGTGCAATCTCGGAGTTGGAATATATATATTTAGCGGGGGGTGTGGGGGGCACAACCCTCCCACAATAGGAAGTTTGAGGTCTGGTACATTCGATATTATGAGCGTTTGCAATTTGTGCGATTCACTCATATGATATAGACCCCTTTGTACCAACCAATTTGACAGCAGAAGCAAGGTTATTATTGTATGCCATATTAACACAGAAGCACAAAATAGAGTTAACACTTAATAGATCACCATTCAAATCATCTACAAAGCAATACTTATCTAAGACTCTGAGGGAAGGTAACAAGGTGAAAAACATAGGGGCTAAACTTTCTGCATGCAGGTAATACCTTAACTGAGAATACACAAATAATTACAGAGTAATGTAAAATAAATAAATAACAACAAAGGTATGAAGCAGTTAATGGATTTAATCCAGTCACCAAAGAATTGAAATGTGAGTCTGCAGTAGCAGTTCATACAGTAATGCTGAAGCTTATGCAAATTTATGTTTTTTAATTCAGTGAAGAGGATCTAAATGTCTACAGGCTATATATTTATGTAACATTGCAGTGATTTACTCTGAAGTTCCAACAAAAGAACAGCAAGATTTCTGAATGAGTCAATTAACCTAGTCTGTTTAGAGTTTCTCTGCAAGGAAACACAACATTGGCTTCATAGCGCGCACGCGTGCACCCCCCCCCACACACACACACACACACGGACACACACACACATGGACACACACACATGGACACACACAAAATAAATAAATAATCCAGTGTGCCAAAATGAACATTGCTGAGTTGTATGTTGTTTGCTTACTTTGCCCAAACTGAAGACGTAAACATGTATGCAAACTGTGGGAAGTAATTAACAAAACAACAGGAGGTTCAAGGATCAGACAACTTGACACCTTGGGTTTCTCAGAGTCCTTATCTATGTTACTGCTGAAACATGCCACCTTTACTTAAACAGCAAATTCAAATTAAACTTACTCGGTAGATACACTTACTCACTCAATCAGTGCATTCCATTATGTTAAAGGCAGCAAGATCACCATAACATCAAAGTCCCAGCACATAGTTAATGATGTTTTTGAAGGGGTCTCTCTAAGCATTGTTGAAGCATTGCTTATCAATGAAAGTGCTTTGTACTTTTCAGTTTGTTTTTGTGATGAACAAATTACAGCTGTTTCAGTCATTTAAAACAGATTTTGACACATTTTCAAAGCAGATTCCTGATGTTTCTCAAGAGTTTCAATATATTGTTGGCAACAACTCAATGTAACAGAAACAGAGAGACTGACAGACAGACAGAGGGACTAGGAAATAATTCTGAGACTGCAAAGACTGCACAAAAACATCAAAATTAATTCCTTATAAAAAAGTAGTTTGTTCAGCTCATGGGTTGTTTGAGTTTCAGTCTATGCTTCTAATTTCACCACAATGTTACACTCAACATATGTATAACCTCAATACCCAGTGCTAGTACTGTGGCACAGAGGAATAAAACCCTGCCTATGGTCTAGGTGACCCAGGTTCAATTAGCAGCTCAGGCATCTGAGAAACTGTTGTGGGAGGAATGGTGTGCACTTGGGTGCGATCCATACATTTGATCCAGCAGAGGATGGGGACATAGAGAAGGGACTGTCAATCGGAGGTTGGGGTAGTGGCTGAATCACTACAGGGGTGAGGTAATACACCAACATGCCCCACTGCATGTCTGTCCCTGAGATTATAATACATATAAATATTATATATTTATATATATATATATATATATATATATATATATATATATATATATATATATCTTAAGAGCTTTTAAGAGCTCCTGGCCAAACTTGCTTGGCAACTACACCGTAATGCAAGGTATTGGCCAGGTCTAAATGAGGTCTTGTCGATTAAAAGTATTTTAAAATTAAAAGCTTTTAAAAGATGATTTTGGTACCAAACATCTATTTGGAAGTGTTTTTATAGAAGTTGTTATGTGCTTGTATTATTTGACGAAGTCTTTAAGTGCTGAGGGTTTGTAGGTTATAGTGGTCTATCACTGGTAGGTTTGGGAGTGTGCTTACCGATGAGAAAGTGACATAATTAACTATATGGGTTATTTAAAAAGGTGAATGAAAAGCTTTATTGTATCTGATGAAGTTCCTTTTAACTGCTGGTTTGGAACGAAAGTGCTTATATCCTATTTTTATTGTCTTAATTTTAATCTGCTTTACCTGTGGATATTTTATGCAATAAATTCGTACTGGTTGAATACAATTTCTTCTGTCTGCAGATTGGCTTTAACCATTTGGAGTAGTTGTTTTTTATGTGTTTTTGTCCTTCAAGATCCTTTCTCTTTTGCTTTTCCAAAAAAATCTGTCACATACCAGTTGGACATATTACTTATCTTACTTTGTGGACTAATTTGTATATGCCACCCAAAATACAATAAATGCAAAAGAATTATTCTGCAGACTGTTTCTATTATGCCTCCAAAACTGAAAAATCTACCCAATCCATGTGTCTAACATTTTCCCTACTCCTGTTTTCAGGTATACCCAGTTCTGTTCTTTGATTTCAGTTACCATTTAAAAACAGCTTAAGTCCCAGTACCTCCCCCCTCATCTATTCAGGATGTGCAGGACATACCTTCATCTGTTTAGTTCCAATCTGAATCACTATAGATACTTGAGGGGTGGAAATGGAACCCAGCCATTCTACCAAAACTACTGAATGTCTCCAATAGTCCTGCTAATCGTGTTGCAACATCCTCAAACAGTGCCATACAGTCATCTGCAAATGGATGTATTCCACTCCCTCTCCATTCAGTATGCTCCTCATCCAGCCAATGTTCCCTTACTCTCTGCATCAGGCATTCAATGTTCCTCTTTCTAATGCTTTTTCTTTGGTAAGTCCCCTACTGATACATAATCACAACTTTGGGACTATATAAAGGGTTTTTACTCCCTTCATTCCCTGATCATCTACAATGGCCTTTTTCAAAGTATCCACGATGAAGTCCTATGAGATGCAATTTAATGCTTTCTGGATGTCCCTGGCCCTTTCCCCAAGACACTCCACAGAATCTGTAAGTGTACACCAGTGGTTCATGGATGATCTACCTTTAATAAACCCCTCTTGCTCATCACCAATCATTCTCTAAATAACCTTTTCCAATCTTGACATCAAAATATGAGCAATACAAGTTGGACATATTACTTATCTTACTTTGTGGACTAATTTGTATATGCCACCCAAAATACAATAAATGCAGAAGAATTATTGTGCAAACTGTTTCTATTATGCCTCCAAAACTGAAAAAAATCTACCCAATCCATGTGTCTAACATTTTCCCTACTCCTGTTTTCAGGTAATTGCAATGATTTCTGGATGACCCTGGCCCTTTCTCCAAGACACTCCACAGAATCTATAAGTGTACACCAGTGGTTCATGGATGATCTACCTTTAATAAACCCCACTTGCCCATCACCAATCATTCTCTAAATAACCTTTTCCAATCTTGACATCAAAATATGAGCAAAAAGTTTAGTATCTACATTGCTTAAAGATACAGGCCAATAATTTTCCCTTTGCATTTTTACAATACAATTGCTGTGACCTCTTCCATAGAATTAGTCTCCCTACTTTTATAATATAATTGAACACATTTGTCATTGTACAAATTACCTGAAAACCTACTCTTTTATAAATATCATTGGGGTTTCTATCTGGCCCACTCTCATTACTCCTTCTTCAGATGTTTGATGGCCTCAATCACCTCCCCCTTTCCTATTGGCAAATATATTCTTTGCAGTTTTTCCTCACTAAATACATATTCTTTCCATCTGTAGTCCACTGTAACTTAGCAGCTCATCCTTCTGTAGAGCTTAATGTATCACCATAGAAATTATGCCCTTATTTGCTCATTTGTAACACTTTCTTCTCTCTTTTCTTCATCCACTGAACTAATCCAGGCCTTCTTCCCCTGATCCTCGATTTATCACATCAGCATCTTCATGTCAGTCTCTCCTCTCATCCAACAACCTGCCCCTCTGCTTGCCATCTTGGTTTTTAGCTTGGATTTCTCATATTCTTTCACTCTGTCCTTCCCGGCTGCTTGCACTGCCTTATTTATATCCTGAGCATCTTACTCTCCTTGTAAAGTGCTTTGCAACTTTCTAAGCCTGTCTTCTAGAGCTATCACTTCTTGCACCCTTTTTCATTTATACTTCTCATGCCATAACATTATTCCTCCTGGAAGCTTTCACCACATCCCATTCACAGATTTTGCCCTTGATGTTTTTATTCTGAGTCTTCCTAACCATGTCATGTGTCCATTTAATAACATCATTCCTCATCCAGTGTCCCAGATTCCATCTCCACCCACCCACCTCTTGTCTGATTTTCTGATTCCCAGCTCACCATAAAAATAGCATAGGTTCATAGGTAGGTAATAGGCTATCTGCCTAAAGGAATTTATAAGCCTAGCAAGAATGTGTTGACTTTTGCCGCCCCCTTAGATTAGTTCCCTGTGCCTTTGTCCAGCACAGCCACTGAAGTGATCCCCGGGGTAAACTTTCTATTTCCCATCCACTTGTCAAGGTTTCTCTTGAAGAGTGTTAGTGAGGAGCTCTGCCTAATATAGATTGGAATCTTGTTCCAAAGCATGGGAAGTCTCTGGGACAGGAATCTATTCCTCCAGCACGTCCTATTTATTGTTGTGGTAAGGTTTAGATCCCTAGAGCATGTGGCTCAGGGGATATGGTTTTCTTTAGGTGAAGCATGTCCATCAATTCTGGGTTGTACATGTCCTTGTATGTCAGGCAGAAATCACCTCTGAGTAGGCGGTATGCAACCGAGTACAGCTGGAGTTTCTTCAGTCGAGCTGCATAGGGCATCTGTTTGAGGCCAGTGATTCTCTTGGTGAGGTATTTCTGTGGTCTTTCCAGCTGTTGCAGGTGTCTTGTAAGGTACATCCCAAATGGGGCATTGTACTTCATGATGGGTCTGATGAGTGATGAGCAGAGGGGCACAATGACCTCTTTTGATCTGGATGGGAACCCTTTTGTGATTAGGTGGGCCACATAGAAGGATTTTCTAACCACCTTGGCAATGTGATATCAAAGGAGAGATTACTATCTACTTGGGTCCCCAGATCCCTTATTACATCTTCCGTATTTAGGGGACCACCACCTATGTGGTAGTTTGTGGGTACTTTGTTTTTTTAAAGGGGATGACTATGCACTTTTTGGCATTTAGCTTGAGGCCATGATTTTAACACCAGGTATCCGTCTCAGTGAGACCCTTTTGGAGGATGTCTGTGTCAGCCGGAGAGCCAGTTATAGCCCATAGTTTGCAGTCATCTGTGAACTTGGTCAGGCACAGTCCTCCTGTGCTTACCTCTGAGAAGTACATGCCAAACAAGAGGGGTCCTCAGACTGAGCCCTGGGGAATGCCACTTGTAACCGGTTTAGAATCGGACCTAGCTCCCACAACTCTCACAATATAGGTTCTGTCCATGAGACAGTTGGCAACCCATCTTAGGACATAGGGGTTTATGTTCAGGCTGGTGAGCTTGTCTATAATACTAGAATGGGGAATGGTGTTGAAGGCCTTTGCGAAGTTTAGGTAGGCTGTGTGTACCACCTTTCCCCTCATCTACAGCCTTGGTAACTGTCTCAAAGAAGTCCACCAGGTTTCGGAGGCATGATCTGCCCTTACCAAAGCCAAACTGGGTAGGGTCCAGTGTTTAGAGGTTCCTAATGTCTCTGTTAATGAGTTCCATGATGATGCGCTCCATAGCCTTGCAGACCAAGCTAGTCAGGCTTATAGGGCGATAGTTCCCAGGGTCTGTTATGGCTCCACCTTTGTGGAGTGGAATAAACATTGCTGGGCACAACTCTACGGGTACGTAGCCTGTGGAGTGGCTGAGTTTGAACAGTGTGTTTAGGTGAGGAGTTAGTTCGTCTTTGAGCTCGTGTAGAACGCAGCCTGGGACACTGTCCGGTCCCATTGATGCTGTGTTTTTGGCTTTGGAGAGGGATGTTTTAACCTGAGTGTCTGTGAATTCAGGGGCTCTACATTCATCTGGTATGATTATGGGCCCTTTTGGGGGTGAGAGGGGGGTGAGGTTTGCACTGAACCTGTCTGCCAGGATGTTGGCGATATTGGTCGGTTTAGTATATTTTGTGCCATTCTGCACTAACTCCGAGCAGATCTGAGCATTGCCACTTAGATTCTTGACATAGCTAAAGAATGCCTTGTGGTTATCTTTGGAGTCCTTGGCAATTTTTCTTTCAAAGCTCACCTTGGATGATTTTATGAGGGATCATAGTTCTGATCTGATAAGTTTCCTTCTCTGTAGTTTACAGCTGTGATTTCCTCAAATGTTTTCCTATCCTCCAATAATCTACTTGCTAGTTTAATTTCACACCTCAAAAAATAAACCCACAAACTCCTGGTCATACTTCTTGCCACACATCTAAAATTCTCACTTGTCTCATCCCTCTACTAGGGCTTTTTTGACTGCATCTATGAAATTCAAATTGTCCAAATTTCCATCCCTCTTTCTTTAATACCTGAAAATTCTTCATCTAGTCATAGAAAGCCACAGGTCTGTCTATATTGGGCCAGTCCTATATTCCCTCTTAGCCATTCATCTACCTTCCTTATCTTTGATGGCATCAATTGCTCACTGGAACTGAATACAATTTTTACTTCTCTTTTACCACCTCCATTTGGCTGACCTGAGGCCAACCATTTATAATCTTCTGTTCTAACGTCTGTAATTCTGTCAGTTTTAACTTTAACACTTGTAGAAAAATTAAACTAAGCTCCTTCCTCTTCATCATCAGTAACATGTTTTTGTCTTTATTGGATTGTTAATCCCTGCAACTTTCCAAGTGGCTTCCTATTATATTGGCTATTTTTCCCTCTCCACTGCCCCCCCCCCCACACTTCCCCCTAAAGTGTGCTCTCCTGCTGCTCCTGTGGAGCTGGGACCCAAGGACCTTTGGGTCAGAAAAGTTCTGACCAAGACCTCTCCCCCCAAGCAGGTTAACACACTGGCCATCGTTACTATCAAAGCTAATGTCCGCCAAGCTCAGAAGTCTCTCTCCTTGGTGATTCAGTACTTATCATCCTGAGTTTGTCTGAAAACATATTCTCACCATTATGTCAATGTCTGCAAACCAACTTATATATACCTCATTGCTCTCCTCAGCAGTCCCCTGAAATTCCCCTGTGTGAGAAAATAAAGTACTCTATATGCCCCATACACAGTCACACTAATAAAAACAAAACCAGCAATATACTACAGTCTACAGCGATAATGAAATACATTGTGTTGATAAAACAAAACATTGTGCATTTGCAGTAACCATTGCAACATGAATATTGTCAAACCTTCATAGAAACTTTCTATACTTACTATAAACACTGTATTTTGTCTACAGCAGGCTATATTTACATATCACACTTTTTGTACCTTTTGAAATAGACTTCCTGTACACTGACAATGTCCATAATACAGCTGATATCACGAATGCCATTTTATAAGCTATACATACATTTCTCAAGAGTACAACAGCATATGTACAGCAAAGGAACGAATAGAACTATACACTTTTAGTTTGTCCCAGTAAAAATAGTTTTGCTCAATATCCATTTGTAGCATTTGGTCTGCAGCAGCTCACATTATTTGATAGGTCTGTTATGCCCCACACAACTCAAATTACCAAGAATTCAGGTGAAATGCTGAAGTGTAAAGACACCATTAACCAAATATTCACTTCAGTTGCTGCTCTAGTACCAATAAAGGACTCCCAGTCGATCAAATTCAACACTTTAATATCCAATAAAATATACAGGCTTAAAGGATTTAGCGCTTTCATTTCTAACACACCAGAAACTTCTTCAGAATCACCTGACATTGAATCTAAAGCCATTTAAATACACCCAGCACCTCTCTGATTGGCTGTTACATACAAAACCATATTACATTTTTAAAAAGACACCACCGACTTCAAAATATGTTTAAAAATTCAAAATGTTCACGTTATAATATTTTACATATATACACATATAACACATATACATATGTATAAAAAACTTAGAAAACACTTAAAAAAACACTTAAGAAACTGGATGTTGTTCTATATTAATGTTAGTATCTGTTTGCTCTTAACTTAAGAGCTGGGGCTAGTGAAAGGGGGTCATTCAATCTAGGGGGGACACAGGCATCAAGTTGTAATTGCCAATAAGTTCTCTAAATTCTAGCTTAGATTCCTAGTCACTTCCCTTTTCTTGTTGAATAACTTTCTCTATAACCTAAAACTTATAGTCTGCTTGGGGCACTGCAGACAGTGTCTATAAAGGACATTGGTGTCCTTTTTCCAGTTTATATTATATGTATGCTCGTACACCCTCTGCCTCAAGGTACATTCGGTCTTCCCCACGTAGTAGGAAACACATACCTTACAATGGGATAAATAAATCACCCCTTTGGTATGACAGTTGAAATGACCCTGTAGGTAAAAATTGACTTTTGGGGAATCCAATGTAAGTGTGTTTTGGTTATACATAAATGAGCATTGACCACACATACCACATTTATATGCTCCTAATATTGTGCCCACAGGTTTTGCATTTCCCCTTTCAAAAATATCCTTTAGATTGGGGTTTCTCCTTAACCCAAACTTTAGTGGTCTAGAAAATACCCCGGGTTTGTTGGGCATAATAGAAAACATTTTCCAGTTTTTTGTCACAATGTTTTGAATCCCCTTAGTATCTTGGTTGTATGTCAACACTAAATATATACCATCTGTGTCACTTTTAACTGATCCTTCGTCCTTGTTTCTGTTGTTATTGTTATTTTCATAGTTTAATAGGGGTATATATGTATTTCCCCATCCCCTTAAAACTTTTTCTTTGATAGTTTTAACAATGCTATTGGGGTATCCCCTTTCACAAAACATTCCCTCAATATAATCCAGTTCTTTCACCAAGTCATCTTTATTAGAAGTCATATCATTTGTCCTTTCACTACATTTTTCTTTTGTTTGTAAGGATGGTTACTTTCTAGTTTGAGAAACATTCCTTTCTATGTAGTTTTGAAATATATTTCCCATTAGTTTTGTCCTTCATAATGGTTACATCTAAATAATGTACTTTGATTTCTCTGGTTTCATGTGTGAACTTCAAAAATTCTGTGGTGTTATTTATGTAATCTATGAAATCTTTATATTATGTGGGGACCCTTTCCACAAAATCTTTGTACTGTGACTCAAAAACAAAATGTTTTTCCCAGTATAATAGGACAATATTTGCAAATATGGGTGTGCATGCCACACCTATAGCAACGCCATCCATTTGATGGTATAACTCACCCTGGAAATATATGAAATTGTTTTTTAATACTAATTCCATGCCTTCTAGGATAGTCCTAAAATCGGAGCGTTGCAAAAATTCAAACTCCAATAACATTTCTTCAAACCATTTCAGATCTCTGTTGTGGGAAATAACTGAAAAGATCTCCTTGACATTGATGGTTATAAACAAAAAAGTCATTGTTAAATTCTACTTGTCCTACATTGTACAAAAAATCCCACAAATCTTTTAGTATGTGGGGGTATAAATCATAAAAATATTTCAACTTTTTGTAAATGTATATAGCTAGAGGCTGTGTTTTTGACCCAGCAGATGATACAATGGGTTTGGAGGGGGGGGGGTCATATAGGTTCATAGGTTCATAGGTTCATACTAGGCTATCTGCCCAAGGGCATTTATAAGCCTAGCCCATAGTTATGTGGCTTTCGCCACCCCTTTAGTTTGTATAAAAACTATGCCTATCATTTTGCTGTAACTCTGTCAAGCAGTGACACTGAAGTAATCCCTGGGGTATATCTGCAATCTCCCATCCATTGGTCAAGATTCCTCTTGAACAAGGCCAGAGAGGTGCTCTGCCTCACATGTACCGGGATTTTGTTCCACAGCATAGGGAGTCTCTGGGTGATGAATCTGTCCTTCCAGCATGTTCTATTTATAACCGTGTCAAGGTTTAAGTCTCCCGCCCTTGTGGTTCTGAGGGATCTAGATTTTTTGAGGTGAAGCATATTCATCAAATCTGGGTTTGACATGGCCTTATATGTCAGGCACAGGTCACCTCTGAGCAAGCGGTATGAGACTGAATAGAGCTGGAGTTCTTTCAGTCGGGCAGCATAAGACATATTTTTGAGACCCTTTATCCTTTTGGTGAGGAACTTTTGGGGCCTTTCAAGCTGCAGCAGGTGTCTGGTCAGATACATTCGAACGGGGCATTGTACTCAATCATAGGTCTAATGAGTGATGAGTACAGGGGACGATGACCTCCCTTGATCTAGATGTGAATCCCTTCATGATCAGGTGGGCGATATAGAAGGTTTTCCTAACTACTTTAGCAACATGAGTGTCAAGCGAAGGCTACTGTCAACCTGGGTCCCCAGATCCCTGATGACTTTTTCAGTGGATTGCCACCTATATGGTAGCTAGGGGTAACCTTGTTTTTCCCGAAGGGTATGACTATGCATTTTTTGGCGTTTAACTTCAGGCCATGGCTCTGGCACCAGTTATCCGTTTCTGTGAGGCCCTTCTGGAGGATATCTGTGTCAGATGTGTTTTCGACTATGGCGCCCAGTTTGCAGTCATCTGCAAACTTTGTCAGCCATAACCCTCCTGTGTTTGCTTGCACTTCAGAAAAGTAGATGCCGAACAAGAGTGGACCCAGGACTGAGCCCTGTGGGACACCACTTGTGACAGGCTTTGAGTCTGACATGGCTCCAGCAACTCTGACCCTGTGGGTTCTGTCACTTAGCCAGTTTGCAACCCATCTTGTGATGTATGGGTTTACATTCAAGCTGATGAGTTTTTCGATGATACCTGAGTGGGGTATTGTGTCGAGGCCTTTGCCAGGTCGAGGTAGGCTGTATGGACTGCCTTTCCCTCATCAATGGCCTTGGTGACTGTCTCGAAAAAGTCAACCAAGTTTAAGAGGCAGGATCTGCCTTTGACAAAGCCAAACTGGGTTGGATCCAAAGTCTGCAAGTTCCCTATGTCTTTATTTATGAGTTCCATTATGATCCTCTCCATGGCTTTGCAGATAAGGCTTGTCAAGCTAATGGGGCGGTAATTTCCAGGGTCTGTGGAGGCACCGCCCTTATGAAGTGGGACCACAGTCGCCGTGCGCCACTCCTTGGGTACGTATCCTGAGGTGAGGCTAAGATTAAACAGCTGTCCTAACTGTGGGTTTAATTCCTCGCTGAGTTTGTGAAGCACACAGCCGGGGACACCATCCGGTCCCATGGATGCTGTGTTTTTTGCCTTAGTGAGGGCAGTTCTCACCTGGGCGTTGGAGATGTTTGGGGGGCTACAATCCTCTGGAATAGATATCTCTCCTTTTGGGGGGGGTAGAAGTTTGCACTGAACCTGTCAGCCAGTATGTTGGCAATGTGTGTAGGTTCAGTAATTTTTACATCATTTTGAACTAATTCTGAGCATATCTGGGAGTTTCCTCCTAGGTTTCTAACATAGCTAAAGAAGGCCTTATGATTCTCTTTAGAGTCCTTGGCGATTTTTCTCTCAAAATTTGCCTTGGATGATTTTATGAGAGCTCTTAGTTTTTTACTTATAATGATCAAAGGTGTCTTACCTTTCAAGGATTTTGCTCTATCTTGTAGTAGCTTCCTCCTTTTGTTGTAGAGCTTGTTTATGGCTGGGGTCCACCAGACTGGACGCTTGCCTTTGGTACAGAGAGTCTTAGTTTTGTTTGGGATTGCCTGATCCATGCAGTCCTGTAGGTGCTGGTAGAAGGCATTTGTAAGTGATTCAGCGGTTTGAGTAATGTTTACCACTGGCTCAGGGGCCTTAAAGGAGACCACACTAGTTTTTAGAAGTGTGAAATCGGCTTTTGAGAAGTTTTTCACTGTGCTCTTTTTTGTTTCAGATGGGGGCGGGATGAGGACCTCCAGCGAGATTAGTTTATGATCTGATCTCACCAGTGAGGGGTATACTTCCGGTGTTGAACATTTTGATCCCATGTTCGTGATGATGAGATCAAGTATGTTTTCTCCTCTTGTGGGGATGGTGACTAGTTGTTCCATGGCATTTGAGTTTATGAACTCCTGGAATCTTTGGGTTAGAGTGTTCGGGCTTGAGTAGTGTTCCCAGTCTATATTAGGGTAGTTGAAGTCGCCTAGTATGATGGTGTTTGGAGATACATTTATCCCCTCCAATGTTTTCAGGAAGGCCATGTGAAGTTCCTGAGTTTGAGAGGGTGGCCTGTAACATGCTACAAATTGCAGAGCAGTCTTGCCTATGGTTAATTGCACCTGGATGGTCTCCGATGCATCGTGCATTGCCACCAACCTTGAGGTGTGGGTGTCCTTTATGAATATGGACACCCCCCTTCCTTTCTTGGTGTTGTCCGGATTTTGGGGCTGGAACGCATGATATGAGGTGAAACCTGTTAGTGCTGGGGTGCTCTCAGGAGCCTTGAACCAGGTTTCTGTCACAGCACAGACATCGATGTTCTCCATATTGAGAAGGGCCTCGAGTGCGTGCATCTTGAGATTGAGACTTCTGGCATTGAGCAGCATTACCCTTAGTTTTTTCCTTTTTGGTGTTCTAGGGTGGTAGGTTTAGAATTTGAGCCTTGCCTAAAAAGGCACTATGGGGTGGCAAGAGCCTTTGCCAATATCCGGAAGCCCAGGGGTGACAGGTGCAAGCCGTCCCTTGCGAAGCAGCGTGGCTTGTCCAGCATGTCATCCCAGGCAGACAGACATTGGATCCCCTTTGAATGACACCAGAATTTAAGCCAATTATTAAAGCTGATCATCTTATCACTGTATTGTGGCATCATTCTAGGTGAAGGTAGGATACTGCTCAAGGTCAGAGTCATACCTGCCTGGGCTACTTTGGGTACTCCAAAATTACTTGGGATGTATGGTTTAGATACTTTAAAAAAGTCATACAACTGTTTTGTTATGGCCCCTTGTAAGAAGTTGTCCTCTAGAATAATGTCTATTCTATGGTAGGCTATATTAACTTGGTTCCAAGATACCTGCTTGTATCTACCATCAGTGTTTAACAAATCAAAATTTTTGCTGACTATTCCCACTGCTGCATCATAACTCCCCCTTCCCTTATCGGGTTTCATAATACGAACCTCCTTATTACTACAAATTTCTGACATAACTTTCCTTCTCATCTTTTGTCAAGTTTACCTTGTTACACACCTTTCTACTATTGTAGCATGACCTGATCTCATTGCATACCACCGTTTCAAAGTTGTTTAATTCAGGGGATTGTAAGAACTTTTCTTTTTCAACTGATCCATACTGTCTGACTCAGTCATACCACCAAGTAATACATCAAAATCATTTTCCTGACAAACATTTTATATCAAGTAATGTTTCAGCCATATTTCCTTTTTTGCTAGGAATGAATCTGAAACCTTTTTTTGAACAAACTAAAGTGTCTCTCATTCAGTTCAGTATTGATATAATTGTAAATTTGAGAATTTTCCATCTTATTAATGGGACCTACTACTTGCAATTCATTGTCCATATTAAAGTTCCCCTCCCTTAAAGGTAAGTTCTCTATTATCTGTTCTAATAACTCTTCTGGGGTTGTGGGTAAAACAGCTGTTTCCCCCTCTGGTTCCCCTGTCCCCTCTTGGTGGCTTGTGCATACGTAGGTTGTACTGACACATTCCGAATTCTTGGTGGATCTTTCTTACAGGACCATTGTCTAAAGGGTTGTCTCTATCATTGTTCCTATTATCTTAAGTTAAGAGCAAACAGATACTAACATTAATATAGAACAACATTCAGGTTCTTAAGTGTTTTCTAAGTTTTTTATACATATGTGTTATATGTATGTATGTATATATATATATATATATATATATATATATATATATATATATATATATGTAAAATATTATAACATGAACATTTTGAATTTTTAAACATATTTTGAAGTTGGTGATGTCTTTTTAAAAATGTAGAATGTTTTTTATGTAACAGCCAATCAGAGAGGTGCTGAGTGTATTTAAATGGCTTTAGATTCAATGTCAGGTAATTCTGAAGTTTCTGGTGTGTTAGAAATGAAAGTGTTAAATCCTTTAAGCTTGTATATTTTGTTGGATATTAAAGTGTTGAATTTGGTCGACTGGGAGTCCTTTACTGGTACTGGAGCAGTAACTGAAGTGAATATTTGGTTACAACTCAAATTATGCCGTTTACTCACAGATGATCTGACATTCACCACCTTAATACTATTCAAGGACTTTTCAACTCCTTGCATCTCCCCGCTAAAGATTTGATGCACCCTCTGCTTCTTACTCATTTAGTCTCTCATCATGTTAGATAGCATAAAGACATAAATAAAACAGAAAAAGAGATAATTAAGTGCAGTATTTCTGTACACTTTTCTGCACCACCACTTCTGCCATTAAAAACATTTCCTAAGCCACTCACACATCATTCTTTTCTGCCATCGTTACTCCCCTAAAGTTAGTATTCACTTTGCCCACACATCTATGTGACCGCTGTAGTCAGCTATAGAAGAATGCCTATTTGCTGTCTTTCAAAGGAGATTTTGCCCTAGCATAATTATTTCCCACAGTTATCAGTACATCTGTGGCCTTCTCCATGAGCTTGCCTCCTCATGTCAGACTTAGTTATGTGCTTACTCCAGTTAACCTGCACCATTTGTTGCCATACCTCTCAACCTCTGATAGCAAGAAATCTGGACAAAGCCATAAACAATAGTGGGACAAATGCCCAAAAATGGGGACAATTTTTAAATATTGCTCTTACAAACATAGAAAGTTGATAGAATAAGAGGTTTTGCATTAGCATGAATTTTCTGAAAGATATGAAGTCTGAAACTCAAATGCCTGTCATTATTTTCTAACTTCAATCTTCAATGATTTGCCACTAATTTGCCAGAAAAAACAATTTTATGAAAAACAGACCAAACATATGAGACAAAAATCTGGACATTATGCAAAAATATGTACAGTTGAGGGGTATGTTTGTTGCCCTTCTTCTTTCCAGTCTATTTCCCCTTTCTTCTGGTGCTTTCATGCTTGGTCCTGTCCCCTCCACCTTCTCAGGGTCTGTAAAATCAACAGGCATTTCTTATTCTATGCCTTTTGAAACATCTAAAACATGTACTACATTAGCTGGGAATCTCCTTTTCCCTCCAGACACCAGCGATTTTTTCTCCTTACTGCATCTCGCACATGTGACTTCCTTCTGCTTCATTCATAGCCCACAACAAATTTCCTTTCCAGATATTTTTGAGCATTACAGGACATATTAAAAATGACAGTACTCATGCTTGTCTTAAATGCCAGGCTGGTGTTAGCAAACTTTTTTGTTTCAAATAGATCTGTGGTTCAAAATCATCTACTATTTTAATTCTACAGCCACCCATCACAAAGCCCTTCTTGAGTACTGCAGTCCTTACAATCCATTCTTTCGGCCTGTAACTACAGTAATTTACAATCAAGTGTCTCGGTCTATCAGTATTTCCAGACAAACTACCAATGCTGTATGCTCTGTCTATTTTTTATATGGCCAGTCAATTCCTTCACTTGCCATATCCACTGTTCAATTCCTTCACTTGCCATATCCACTGTTCTACATATCAAACAGCTTATTTTTCCACAAACCCTGCCTTTAGCCAAATTACTCTGAAATTTTCTCTGTGTGTTCTGTACTCTAAATCCTCCTGCTTTTCAAATAATGTTTTTGTACATACGTGTAACTTTTGATTCCCCACAATTTCCTGTCATTGAACTGTATTTTCCACACAATCAATGTTTTTATGCATAGAATAAAACATTTGCTGTTTTTTATTGTTATCCCCATCTTCCCCTGCCCCAGATGCAGAGTTATGAGTTCTTTAGTTATCTCTTCCACATGCTGCAGAACTTTTTTAACTTTTTCTTCCATTTTGATGATGTTGAAGCTACAAATAGATAGTTTTACCTTGTAATCCACTTGAGACCCAATGTTCTTAAGGTATGGATTGTATAAACTTCCAAACTTGATAAAAAAAAAAAAACTTTAAACATTTGCCAGGAACAGAGCTGCTAAGTTAGGCAGCCATTTTGTAAAGTGGCTCATTACTGCCCCCTGACACAACCATTAGTTTTTGCACAGCACATCACTACATAGCTTCACAGGTTCATATGTAGCAACTAAGTTTGCAGTCTAAGTGACCTTTGAGAAGCTTAGCTAAATACTACATTAAGATTTTGAGACATTAGCTATGCATGTATTTATTTTAATCATTTTGAAATTAACCTTAATTTTATATCAACTATGTCATGGGCTACTGGCATCAGAATAATAATTTTTGGTCAAGCTGGTGGTGTAAAGTGAAAAAGCCCTGATTATACATACCTCAGGCATCCCGAGTTCAAACAGTGGCTCAGGTATCTGATAGTGCTAGGAGGGAGTATAGGTGTGCCTATCTGGGGAGTAGGGACTGTGTTGGAGTTCTGTCTGTTACAGTTATGGTGGAGGCTGGAACTCAGTGAGATAATGCCAGGTTAAGAGGGTGAGAGGCTGACCCTATGAGTCCAAGGTGGGGAAAAAGCTCAGGCTACTACCATTGCCTACCCAGCATAGGAGATGGGTCTTTGAAGTATGTCCTTAGAAGTTAGCTCAAATTTTGCATAATGCCTAGATCTATATGTTTTCTTAAATGGCCTTCCACATCTAGATAACGCACCAGGATAATTCATGCCAGATATCTGGTCTTTGTTTTGGAACATTTCTGACTGCACTACAGCTTCACATGGAGATGCAGCTTCAAGGGCCTCTTTCCACAACTCTTAATTATTACAACTGTAATCATCCCTATTTTCTTGTAGTAGGACTGGTTGTACACCTTTCTGAACCTTCTGCTTCAGTATATTTTTATATTAATATGTAATATTCATTTTCTACACCTTCACATCTTTTCACGAATACTGTAGCAGCTTGTTTGCCTGCTTTACCAATTATCTTAGCTTCAGAATGCATACTTCCCCATTATATGTGTATTCTTGCATTATCTCTGACCTGTAATTCTGGAAGTGTTCTCCACAGAAATTCCTCTCCTACTAGTTTTTTTTTCTGTCTATGATGACCTCTCCAATATTTCCTTTGTTGTGAATTTCAGACATCAGTAATATCAGTAATGTATCTGAAGTAGGTTCTTACCTTCTGCCTATTAACAGTTGAACTGGCAACAGATGGAGTTCCTGCAGTGAAGTATTCTTGTATTCTAAAACTACAAGATGACAATCCTCATTGCTATTGCTGCAACTCTTTGTCACACCACTTTTCACTGTTGGACTATCTGTCTCCACTTGTCCATTGGATTACAGATAGTATGGGCTGGACATCACAAGTCTGAATTCTCACTAGAGTACAAATCATCTGAATTCCTGACATTTGTACTCTTGACTATTGCCAAATATACCAATATCAAGTATCCCTTTTTATTTATTTATTTATTTTATTTATTTAACATTTGTTGACCGGGTATGTCCGACTAGGTTCCACAGATCCTGTTTTCAGCGGAGGCCCGGGGAGAAATGCTCCAGAAGCATGTCTTTAGAATTTTCTCCGAAATATGCATTAGAACCCATTGCTCACACTTGTACTTGTTTCCATCAATTTGGTTATTAATGGGAATTTCAAATAACAACCCAAATATGGATACATAGTGTCTTTGAATTGGAATAAATCAACACCTAGCCAGCTCCACGGATAGTCAGGAACTGGGAAGTCTAGCATCCATTCCTTAGGATTTTTGTTATGGTATACATTGCAAACGACACAGCTCTGTACTATTTGTACTTTGAGCTAACGTTCCTGACCAGTACATTATATTTCACAATCTTTATTTGTATTTTACTATTCCTAGATGTGACTAATGTATCCCTTAAATAATTTGTTATCTCACTTGACTTTGAACTATCTTTTTAAATATTAAATCCTAGACACGACTTATTTATTCATAGAAAGGAGAATAAGACTGGATTTCTTTCTTAATTAATGTTTTTGACAAACCATATTTTCATTTTTACTTGTTTTAGTAAGGGCATTAAGTCAGTGACAGTACAGCTACAGAATTCTTTTGCATGTTTTTGTCACTTGTAAGTGTAAGATACCCAAAGACCTGTTAGCCACTCTTCTAATAACTCTTCATTGTTCTCTGTAGATCTGATCTACTAAGCATAGCTAGAATGTGTGGTTCTTGCCTGGCCTGTATTTAACATTCACATCATACATTTATAGATTACGTGACGTCCTCTAATATCTCAGAAGAGCTTTGTATAGAAACGTAGTCAATATGATTTCCAATGATTTGTTGTCCGTTTTCACCTGAGTTCTTTATCATAGACATATTCTTGGAATATCATAGACATATTCTTGGAATACATCACATTTATAGACTTTTGCTAACAGTTCCTTTTCTATCTGAGCATATCTATTTTATACATCTGTATAAAGTAAGTAGGGGTCCAAATGCAGAGATGATAAATCAACAAGCAAAGTAAAGTAATATGGCTGGAATTTAATTCATCCTCAAGTCTTGGTGAGTACTTTCATGAGGTGAACCCCGTTTTTCACAAAATCTCACCACAATGACACTGATATATAGACTGTACTTTACATAGCATATATCATGGACAGAAGTAGGTTAAAAAATAAAAAAATATAGCTGGGTGCACAAAACCCAGGATAAAAAGGTGCCCAGTCCTGGTAAGCACACTGGTACCAGGAATGGAAAAAATTACAGTGTAAAATCCTCAAGACATGGAAACATCCCTACAATGGGGCCAGACCAGGCCCAGGGGAGGATGGCCCTCTGTTCATAGGATCATAAGATCATAGAAAGTTACTAGGCTAATGGCCCTAGGACCCTTACAAGCCTAGCCAAGTTCTACCTATATTTCCACGATCAGCACCTATTGCCCCTGTCCAAGAGTGACGCAGGTGGATCCCCTGGGGTGAATTTATGGTTACCCATCCAATTATCCAGATTGTGTTTGAAGAGGACCAATGAGGTGCTTTGTTTGACATGAAGTGGGAGTCTGTTCTAAAGGTGTGGCAACCTCTGTGAGACAAATCTGTTCCTCCGGCAGGTTCTATTAATGTTGTATGCCAGGTTAAGGTCTTTAGAGTGAGTAACCTGTGTACCATTTAACTTACGGATATACAGCATTACCAATAAAGCAGGGTCAGAGATTGCCTTGTATACATGGCAGAGATTGCCTCTGTGTAGTCTGTGTGAAACAGAATATAGTGACAGTGATTTCAGATGATCCACATAGGACAGAAGCTGAAGACCTTGAATTTCCTTGTGAGAAACGTTTGTGGTCTCTCCAACTACTGCAGGTGCTTGGAAAGGAACATACAAAAAGGGGCATTGTACTCAATTATTGGCCTGATGAGGGAACAGTACAGGGAGGTTATAACTTTTTTTTTTCTGGAGGCAAGGCCCTTACTTATGAGATGAGCAATACAGAACACCCTTCTTACCACTGTGGAGGCATGGTGGTCAAAGGTAATGTTGCTGACAACATGTGTGCCCAGATCTCTCTCCACTGACTGCATACTTAAGGTGTAGCTATTGATGTGGTAGTTAGCAGGAACATCGCACTTACAGAAAGGGCTAATACATTTTTTGCATTGAGTTTAAGGCCATGATTTTGACACCAATCATTTGTTTGTGTAAGACCCTCTTGTAGGATGTTGACATCATTTGGAGATTCTATGACCGCTCCCAGTTTGCAATCATCAGCAAATTTTGTCAGCCACAGACTTTTAGTTTTTGCTTGTACTTCAGAGAAATAGATTATAAACAGTGGAGGTCCCAGGAATGATCCCTGTGGAACACCACTGGTTACAGGTCTGCTGTTGGAGGTCTATTCCCCTGCCATGTCAGTGAAGTTGGTTTCGATGGAGTGGGCTGTCGATTAACTAAAGATAACCCATATAGATATATATATATATATATATATATATATATATATATATATATATATATATATATAGATAGATAGATATGATATATAGATGGTCATACATATATAGACACACACACACATGGACATGTTTTGTAAAAATTAATACTACCCTGCTGGGCATGCTACCTGCTGCCCCACCTCTAAGTATAACTTCTTTTCCTGTGATGATTGATGTGCCACTGAAATGAGCAGGATACTGAGTTGATGCATTTCACCTTGTAGTGCATTAACTGCATAGTAACCTATATCTGAATCTGGCACCTTTCCATACTTTAGATGAGATGCCATCTGTGCTACAGCTGTTTTCCAGTAAGGCAAGCAGCTTAGAATGTCCCCAAAGTATCCATTCCCTGAATGCCTCCTATGTACCAGCATTCAGTGAGTATCAGACTTACTCAGCTCCACAAGTATGACCATTAATAAGCATCAGGCAGAGTACAGTCACTGAGGGAAACTGAAAACAGTTGCCATTTAGATGCCTTTTTCAAAGGACTTGTTCCCAAAGTGGTACATCTTTTTTGCAGCTAGGTCTACTTTACTGTTTGACTGTAACTTATGAAGGCTGGAATTCATTGTGAAAGTGCAGACAGTGTTGTTTCTGCATTTGCTACTGTACAGCACCAGATTTAGTGAGCACCAGACTCATGTGGTGTACCAACTTTCTAAACTTCATTTATTCTGAGCTAGAACGATGTAATAAAGTTTGCTCACAGAGATGAAAAAGAATAACAAAAGGGCTTTTCAAGTAAATATCTCAAAAGCATGGAAACAAATTTGTGCACAGTTTGGGAGAAGTGGCATTGTGGTAGCACCTCCGTAGCCCTCTGCTGTATTATGTGGGTGGTGCCTCATTGGATGGATTGGACATTAAAAGATAATATTCTTACAACACAATCTCTACTTTTGTTAATGGGAAATTGATAAAGCACATATACAAAGACAAATCAAAAAGACACATACACACAGACACATACAAGACTCACATGAACAAGCGCGCACACACATGCACACTCTGCACATGCATGCACACACATGCATAAAAATATACACATATGTCTATTAAACAAATATATGCATTACATGCATTCTATACTAATATGTATGCTTAAATCTATGTATTTAATACACTACATACAGGGAATCACTATCGACATATAAGCATATATATACTTACTAACTCAGAGATCACACAATAATTGTGAAAGGAAACATTTCCTAATACTTACTGCAATGTGACCTTGCTCCATTTCACTACAGATGATGGCATTGTTTCTTTTCATTCAACTATCCTGTTTGTCAACATAGTCAACATAAAATAGTCAATCTACTGTTGGGTTTCCATATTTATATATCTTTATCCCAAATCAGTGCTGCGTCATACAGCTTATGTCCCTCTCTTATTAAATTCACAAATAATTATATGAGTAATGTAACAGATTCTAATAAAAAGTAAAATCTAAGATGTCATATTAGCAATTTTACAGATAAGAACAGAAAATATACAGCATTGCACAGGATAAGCACAAACTGCATATATTACTAACCAAGCAAAGTAGTATTTGGGTAGCTCTCTGCTTTATTAGGTCAATATTGACAACACATTTGCTACTCATTAATTTAAGGCTATTCCTAAGTCTGAACAAACCTGTGTGATATAAAAACTATCTACTTTCATTTTGTCATATTCTACCTAAAAAATGAATTTCACTTTTCATACAAGGAATTCCAGTATGATAATTCAATCCAGAGTATATCATTTAACAATACAGCCTTTCTCTAAAATAAAAAAAGAAACAGTCAGTTATCTATACTTACAATAGTTAAAAGAAATTGTCGCAGTCATTTATTACACAAACAAAGTATTATAATCAAATGTAATCATATAAAAAGATTCAGAAACTTTACACAAACGCATTGTAAAAGTAGTTGAAAGACATGCAGTAGATAAATGCATTTACAATGACTAATGCATATTAATAAATAGTAATATAATACATATAAATCTGGTAATTATGTATAGACTTCAATATTCAGAAATTACATCATTAGATAATCATTTCCTGCAATTCAAACATACTAGGGAATGTTTGCTTGCAGCTTAAACACTTTCTCAAATGTCCCATGTTTTGAACAAAAGGTAAATACAGAACATGTTGATAACTGTAGCTAATGAGAATCTAAAACTATAAAGCAGTACAAGTTACCCATGGAAAGTGACTGAAAATGAACACCAGAAAATAAACGCTGAAACTGAAAAGATCATGTTAGTGCTAGATCCATGGTGTACTGTAATAATAATAGTCTCATTTTATATTAAGACATAAAAATAAATGCGTAACTGCCCTGAATTGAAAACATGAATCTAAAACTTTGGAAATAATATATGCCACACTGTTAAATTAGCTGCATTTATTCCATTACGTATAGTCTCAGTTCCAACCTCTCCAAATTAATTTCAACCAATATCCATGTTATTACCACTTTCTGAACTATTTGAAAAAGTAATGTCCACTCAGCTTATGCAACATCTAAAACATTTCCCAAACTAGCAGTGCTTCCTAAGAAGTCACAGCACCACTACTGAATTTTTCACCCTCAATGACAGCTTGTACAGTGACAAGGATGAAGGATACTTGGATGGAGCTATATTCTTAGAGCTAGCCAAGGTCTTTGACATTATCATATTTAAAGCTACTGCATTTACTCCACATTTCAAAATAATGATAACAGTAATACCCATATGTTAACCTGGTAGGCCCACTGGACGTAGTCTCTTTACAGCGGTAACCTGACAGCAATGTCTGGTTAAGTGACTTAATTAAGGTCACACAGTAGGCAGATGAAGGCTAAGGGTGTCAAACCCTGTGCCACATGAACTGCAGCTCACAGCCTTAACCCTCTGCACCAATTGCCAGATTAATCACCAGTCAAACCAATCACCGATAAAAACAATCTAATGATTAGCTAACAGAATTATCTGTGTACTACATAACTTTCTCTTGTCCCCTCCATACTATTGCTCATAACTGTACCTCAAAGTCAGTCATAGGGCCCTATTAATCTCTTATTTTTCATCTACACTTGAAATGCATTCTGTACTGATACCTGATTTTTAACAAATTATTTTAATTTATTTTCCATTCAACACACATTAACCATGTACAACACCATCAAGAAAAAAATCCAGATGAATACATATAATACATTCAAATTAAGAACAATTAAAATGATCTGGATACAGTCTTTATAGCATTCCATCTCGTAATAAGATCTTGCAAATATTACAATATTTTTTTGATATTATTTTATTTTATTTTATTTGTCCTTTGGTTATTTGGAAAGTCTGACTGAACCACTGGCCCATTTTCACTGGAGGCCCAGAGAGAAAAGCTCCACAACAGATTCAAAAAACATTTAAACAATAGTTTAATAAGTAATTATATGAAATTCAAGAAAAGATCTACAACAGATAAAACTCTTTACAATAGAATGGA
Source organism: Protopterus annectens (assembly GCF_019279795.1). NCBI lineage: Eukaryota > Metazoa > Chordata > Ceratodontiformes > Protopteridae > Protopterus > Protopterus annectens. The sequence continues at coordinate 1,938,672,397 of NC_056737.1, read as the reverse complement.
GTGTATCTTATATACAAGAGGATAGGAGTCCCCACAACAGATTGAAATACATTTTTAGACTATTTCCAGGAGAGATTGTGAACAAGAATACGATATGTACTACAAGTAGCAAAACACTTTGAAAATGTGGACAGCCTATGTCAAGGGAAGTAAAATGTAGTTATTCAAAATATTGGCTACATTTCTAATAACATACGGAGGTGAAAATAACAGAATATTCTGATGCCAAAACAGAGTAAAAGAATGAGATGAGGAGGTCAGATATGCAGGAAGGAAAATTAAGGGCATGGATAGAGAAGGTTGAATAGTATTAGAGAGATGAGAATGTTATGGAATGACACTAGAGATGAAATAAATAGTAACTGTTGGTTAGGGTACGGAGGTAGAAGAAAATCCAATCCATTACTAGGATGGTAAAGTGAGATCTAATTTTCATGTTAGGCCATTGCTACCTGCTAAGATATGGGGTTGGTTAGGATAAGGAGGTAGAAGGAAAGCCAATCCATTACTAGGAAGGTAAAGTGAGATCTACTTTTCATGTTAGGCCATTGCTACCTGCTAAGATATGGAGGTGTTATTGACGCAGAGTGTGGAAGGCATAATTAGAGTAAGCAGGTGGTCATGTATCTGTATTCAGGGTTGTGCAGGTACAGGTACAGGTGTCAGACAGATATATTTTTTTAGATTAGTCTTGACATTGGAAAAGTTACTAGTATGTTTAAGGGATAAGGGGGTAGATTTCAAGGAGTGGACTACATTGCCAGAATAGAGGGTAGAGGCTCCTGTTGACAGGGGTGGTTTATAGGTAGTGAGGAGCATTTTGTTTTCATATTGAAGTGGCCTAGTGGGGGTTCGTATGCAATAAGTTTAGTAGGGGTTTGCTTTGTTCTGGTTTGTATACTAATCTGTGGTCTAGGAGTAGTTGGGTGTAAATGAGTTGCTTTGGAAGTTCAAGTCAATCAAGCTGTTTAGGGCAGTGATGGGTTTGATTTAGTCAGTTCATAGGTTCATAGGTAAGTACTAGGCTATCTGCCCCAGGGCATTTATAACCTAGCCAGAGTGTGTCGGCTTTTGCCACCCCATTGATTAATTAACTGATCCTCTGTCAAGCAGAGCCAATGAAGTGATCCCAGGGGTGTATTTTCTGTTACCCATCCACTCATCAAGGTTTCTCTTGAAGAGTGTTAGTGAGGGGCTCTGCCTGATGCAATTTGAAATTTTGTTCCAAAGCATGGGGAGTCTCTGTGACAGGAATCTATCCCTACAGCATATTCTATTTATTGTTGTGGTGAGGTTTAGCTCACTAGAACTTGTGACTCACAGTGACTTGGATTTCTTTTGGTGGAGCATGTCCATCAGTTCTGAGTTGGACATGGCTTTGTAATTCAGGCAGAGATCACCTCTGAGTAAGCGATATGCCACTGAGTACAGCCGGAGTTTTTTCAGTCGGGGCTAAATAGGACATATGTTTGAGACCAGTAATCATCTTGGTGAAGTACTTTTGTGGTCTTTCCAGCTGTTGAAAGTGTGTTGTGAGGTACATCCCAAATGGGGCATTGTACTCTATGATGGGTCTAATGAGTGACAAGTAGAGGGGCACTATAGCCTTTTTATTTCTAGATGCAAACCCTTTAGTAATTAGATGGGCCACATGGAAGGATTTCCTAACTACTTTGGCAATATGATTGTCAAAGGAGAGATTACAATCTACCTGGGTCCCCAGATCTCTTATTACCTATTTTGTATTAAGGGGATGCCACCTATATGGTAATTTGTGGGTGATTTGTTTTTCCCAGACGGGATGACTATGCATTTTTTGACATTTAGCTTGAGGCCATGACTTTGACACCAGGTGTGCGTCTCAGTAAGGCCCTTTTGGAGGATGTCCGTGTCAGCCGGAGAGTCAGTTATGGCTCCCAGTTTGCAGTCATCGGTGAACTTGGTTAGCCATAGTCCTCCTGTGTTTGCCTGTACTTCTAAGAAGCATATGCCGAACAGTAGGGGTCCCAGGACCGAGCCTTGCTGGACACCATTTGTGACTGGTATAGAGTTGGACCTGGAGCCCGCTATTCTTACCGTGTGAGTTCTGCCTGTAAGCCAGTTGGCAACCCATCTCATGACGTAGGGGTTTATGTTCAGGCTGGTGAGTTTTTCTGTAATACCCAAGTGGGGAATGGTGTCGAAAGCCTTGGTGAGGTCAAGGTAGGCTGTGTGAACCACCTTTCCCTCATCTATGGCCTTGGTGACTGTCTTGAAGACGTCAATCAGGCTTAGTAGGCATGATCTGCCCTTAACAAAGCTGAACTGGGTTGGGTCAAGTGTTTGGAGGTTCCCAATGCTTTTGTTAATGAGTTCCATGATGATGAGCTCCATAGTCTTGCAGACCAGGCTAGTCAGGCTTATGGGGCGATAGTTACCAGGGTCAGTTGTGGCCCCTTAGTTAGTGGCAAATTCTGCTACTTTGATGTAACACTGGTTGAGTTTATTTTGGATAGAATCCTGAAGGTTAAGCAGTAGCGGGGGTCATACAGTAAAGTCAGAAGCAGGAAGGTAGAGGCCAAGAATTCCCTGGATGAATCAGTTAAGTAGTTTTTTGTCCTATACAGTGTTTCTAATTTTTGGTGATTTTTACTCTGATAACCTGTTGCACATGCAATTCAAATTTCAGGTTATCATTAATCGTCATGCCCAGTAGTTTGGTATAGAGGATGACTTCTACAGGAGTATTATCACAGGCTGTTATTGTGAAATTGTGTTTGAGGTATGTAAGGGCTTTTGGGATGAGTAATAGAAGCTTTCTGGGATTATGTAGAAGCTGGGAGTTATTGAGCCAGCTTTCAACTTATGACAATGACTCTTGGGTGATGTGTTGTCTAGTAATTCAGTTATTGGCAGTAGAGATTAAAGTGGAGTTGCGTGCATTTTGTATTAGGGATTCCTAACATTTGGAGAAGTACAGGTTGTTGGTAAATATGATGAAAAGCAGTTGCCCTAGTATGGAACCTTGGAGAATACCTGTTTTGACAAGTAGGAAGGATGAGTAGGAATTAATCCATTTAACAAAATGGAGTTTAGTGAAAAGATAACTGGAGAACCAGTTGGTGGAGACGCTGAAAGGCCAAGTGAAGAGAGCTGTTTTAGAAGTAGGCTATGAGAAACTGTATCAAAGGCCTTGGAGAGGTCTAGAAACACAGCACAAACCAGTTTGTCTTTGTCTCGGGTTAGGTTAATAGTGTTGGTGAAGTTTAGGAGAGCTGTAGTAGTGCTATGCTCTGGTCTGAAGCCATGTTGGGTGGGGGGAAGAAGATTATTTGCTTGTAAGTGAGCCATTAATTGATTATGACTGCATTTTACAAGGATTTTTGAAAGAGAGGAGAAAATTTCAATGGGTCTAAAGTTGGATATATTATTGGAGCTACCTCCCTTGTGAAATGGGAATAAGAAAATATTTTTTTTTCCATGTGGCTGGCACATGTGACTCCTGAACAGAGCTACCTATGAGAATGGATACTAGAAAGGAAATTAAGTTGGCTGCTACTTTTAGGAAGTCAGCAGGAATTTCATCTGGAGGTAATATACTCTGTTTCATTTGTTTGAGATTTTTCTTGATTGTTCTGGTGGATACTTGTAGAAAGCAGAAAGCATGGGAACTAATGGAATTGGAAGGTGAGATGGAGTGGGATGTGGTCAGGTTATTACAGGATGTCGGTTTGTTTTGAGTTTGGTTATAAAGTAGTTTAGTGGTACTAAAAATAAAGTAATCATTGAAAGCATTAGCTGTTTCTCCTGGTGAACAGTGGGGATGGGGTTTGATTGTCTATTTGAGCCAGGGTGAAGTATTTTAGGTATGGTGGCCCAGAATTGTCTAGAATGTTTGTAACATCTATTCTGCATATTGGAGTAATACAGTTTCTTATCAAGCTTTATTCTGGCATTCAGCTTTATTTCATATGTGTTTATATTGCTAAAGATTGTTTTCTGTTTTAATATGGTTTCCAGGCTTTATCCCTATTCCTCATTAATTTCCAGGTGGTGGAATAAGCCAAGAGACATGGTTGTTTTCCACTCTGTTAAAGCCTGGTGGGCATATTGTTTAGTATTTCCATAAATATTTTACTAAAATAGATAACGGCATCATCTAGTGGCAAGATTGTTAGGATGTTCCAGGATTACAGTGAGGTGTTAAACAGTTCTGGGTCAAAGTTGTTAATACTGTACGAGGATTTATATGTATGCTCCCTTGGACATGTATGGCATATATGAGCAGACTAAGTGCTTCCTAAGGTACTGCAAGAACTTCTACTGTTAGGGTGACTTATTAATATCCAGTTTAGGGTGATAGTTTTACCATTTTCAGGTTAATTCTGATGGGATCAATGTTAAGCTGGAATAAATTGTATAGATTTATACTAGAAATGATTATCACAGAGGTGAAATTTGACCAGTCGATGTTAACATCAGCTGCTGTAACTGTTTCTGAGTGTACATTATGCCAGGATAGGATGTCTCATAATGTGCTGATATTATCTCCAGGTCAGATATAAAGGGCTGCCATATATATTGTTTTGGCTGTGATTAGTTTTAGGTTACTTAGAAGTAGTTCAGCATTCTGGAAGAAACTTACAGTAGATGGAAAAGGGGGCAGGTTTATGCTACTGTGGTACATTACCTCCTCCTACTGCTTTTCTGTTTAATCTGGGAGGATTACAGTTCAGACAAAAAGCATTCTGAGAACATTTCCTGACAACATGCAAATGTATAGCTAACACCTGTACTGCGGAGAATCAGTTCTATTCAGTTTAACTTTTATTTGTGATGTTTGTATTGCTCTGAAAATTAAAGGTTAACATTAATATTGTTAGAAGTAGCTTCTTTCTCTGGAGCAAGAAAGTATATATGTAAAACCTGCATAACTTGGGAAATTAAAGAAATAGTGTGGGGGTGCACTATTAATAGGAGGGTAATTAACAGGCAGAATGTATTTGGAAAAGGCACAATTAAACTGGAAACAGTGTCTTTAGTGGAGATTAGGGGTTGGTGTTGACTGCATCCCAAGTCACATGTGCAGTGGTCTGTACAGCAATAAGTAAAATGCCAACAAAATTATTAGAGAAGACTTAAGACTATTTGTGGCAGTTATTTAAAAACACTAACATACTGGGCTGAAACCTTGCTTATCCTCTGTGCAGATACCCTTTGCTCTTGCAGCTTGCTTAGTGACTGCCCTCACAGTTGTGACAATGGACATTAGGAGTGAGAGGTTTGGTTGCTTGATAGCAAGGGGCTACCATAGATTTTTTATCTAGAACAAGATATGAAGAGGCAGGAAAAAAGAATTACTGTATGAGAACTTAAGTTAATTGGTTAGCTACTACAGAGTGAGTGAATAGAGAAAGCAATAATCCTGATGTCCTTGTGAAAATCGGGACAGTTGAGAGGTATGAAAGGTGTAAACATGAGGGACTTCTTTATAGTGTCGACAGAACTCGCTAAGTGTTTTATGGTTTTAAAAGCCAGAAAACCTGCATTCTCTTTCTTTTTTACTGTAACTTGTAGTACATGTCGCTACACTACAGATAATCTCTCAAGGTGAATTTCTTAGCATTTGAACATATAATAAAATGGTTAGAATTGGCAAACCAATTATAATCCTCTATATAGTATACAACTACATAAACTTGCTCTTTTCAGCAAGAAAATAGGGAGACAAGCAGCATATACCATATTATTAAATATTGGCAGCAGAATCTATGCAGCTAGATGGAACTAGTTACTTTTGATAACTGCCAGTACTAAGACTGTTACTTGTGACTATAGTGAGATATAGCATTAAATAAATAGCCATGTGTCTGTTACAATTTTATACACATTAAAAACTGTACATTAACCATTTCATAAGGTCATATCAATGTAAAATTAACAAGGACCAACACAATGCTATATAGTCTGAAAATATGAATATACAGTTTGTGCAGTCTAATGGTTCTAGATCAGCAATATTTATTAAGCCAATACCATTTTGTTTGCAAATTAGCAGTAATACTACTAATTAAACTTGTTAAGCTATCAAATGTGAGCAGAAGTGTGTGGCCAAAAATAAAACTGCCTGAATTAACCAGCTGTGTCTCTTTTAGTCTCAGAATAAGCTAACAGTCACAGTCAAGCCATGTGGTTTATAAAAAATATCCATCTACATTCAAAATATAGAGTCTGCCATTCAAGCGAAAGAAAAAAATACCAGCAAACTAAAACAGCAAAGTTCAGTCCAGCAGAGCTAAACCCACAGTGTTTGCAGTCAAATAGAACATGAAAACAATCCTCAGCATTACAAAACACCCTAAACATACTTTAAGTCAGCTATTTTGCTCTCCTACTAAAGAAAATGCGAGTTAACACTCACAATGCAAAAACACTTACTTCCGCAAGCAGACCAGTCCTAGGACATGCCTGGGAAGCCTTAATGGTATTAACATTAAATATTGTGCTTAGTGCTTAAAGGATGTGTTTGGAATGCTGCAAACCACCATGGGAAGGCTGAGTAGCAGATCAGATGCAGTGGGGGTTGTGGCAGGACAAGTTCACCTGCCAAAAAAAACAATCTGAGCAAATTTCCTGAAAATAGACAAGTGTTTAACTAGTACCTGTAATGCAGAGAATCATTTTTATTCAGTTTAACTTTAATTTTCAACTTAAACTATGCAAGTGAGGCATAAATGTCATATATAACTCAGCTAACAGTGTTGGTATGACCATTTTAGAAACACATACATAAGCTGAACACTTTCTTTGTAAACTCCCTTTAATATGTCCCTGCAAATATTCACATCCTGACAAATACTAGTATCCATTTATTTTCCTGTTCTGTAAATAAACCAAATTGATTAATATCTTTAAATGAAAAATGATATATTTTAAAAGACACTTCATTTTAAAGTCAGTCAAATTCAATTACCATGCTAGTGAAGGGAAAAAAAATCCCCCAAATTAAAACTGGATTCATTATTCTGTAGAAGTAATAGAAACAGCCTTTACATCTTTAAACATTTACTCAACAAGTTTCCTTCCAACCTTCCAGGAATAACCCTTACCAGCCTATAGGCAAGTCAATGTCCAGCCTGTTTTCTCTTGACATCAAGTTGCTGGAATTCCACACACTAGCCTTCTTAGTTACTCCCACCATGTAAACTAAATCAGCCTCACCGCAACTAACTTTCAAAGCACACATATAAATAATAATTATTAAATTACCTCCAAATGTACCTTGACCACAAACTACATGCAGGAAGAACATATAGCCATTGTTCTATAAAATACCATCCACACATAACACTTACTATATACCTTGCATAAACTTCTTTTTCATCAAACCACATATTACCACAACCTAGTGTTCCCATACTACCATAAAGGAGAACTGCACCCACAGACTGAAAAAAAAAATGTTTATTTCATCATGTCTTGATATCGCCTACATTTTAACACAACTTTTGGACTCTACATACATTTTTAATGTAATTTCAGAGTCTGCCCACATGGGGTCTGGCATATTGATTTTTTAGTCTACTTGTAGCTGTCCCACAATGCAATGTTTGACATTAAAATATTACATCATAGCTCCTAGGTTCTTATAAATGCATTGGCTTTACATGTGTTTTCACATATACTGTGCGTTCTTTTAGTTAGGTTTAATTACCATTTCTTGCTTTTCAATGACTACTCACAGAACAATATTCTCAGTGACTGTTATTTCTTTTTCTTTCTAAAGTGGACAATTTTCATTCTTTTGTTATGTCTGAGTTGTAGTCCTTAAACTCATCTCCCCTCCCCTAAACACCTCCCCTTCACATCTGTCAAACTGGCAAAGGTAATTTGAGCTGTTTGGTGTTGTGACTGATAGCTCACAGCAGGAGACAAAGTTCATGTATTGTTGCCTTATACTATCTACCTGCTTACAGTGGGACACTTATTTTTGCTGCACAATAGCCTCTTTCTGTCCTCAAATTTTAATCCTTACTACCTAAAGATTGGTAACACATTGTCTGGCAAACATTTCAACTCCATTTTTCAGGGATTCCTGAGAAAGCAAACTTTTTAAATAATTGTCACAAAGACCGCAAAAATAAAACATTTTCTATTTTATATAGCACCGTGATGCAATTAAAATAAGGCTTTTTGCATCAACATGCATTTTCTAGACAATAGTAATGCAAGTATAATCTATCACATTACTGACTTAACAGTAATCACCACTGAGTACCTGAGAAGTTATGAGGGATAGGTCAAAAGTAATCTTAAAAAAAATGATGAGCATTCTACATATCAGGGACATTTGAGATGTATGGCCTTGGGCCATTTACCTCTTATTGTACTGTTGTCTGTATTTGCTCCCTGTGATTTGTCTCTTGCAACTGGCGAATTTATCCAAGAAAATGTTACTAAAGATTCTTCATACTTCTCTAGCAGTGTTTCTAGTTATGATTTGAGTTGCACATATTCAATATTGATACTGTTGGGCATTTCAGTGTGATGACTGGTAGCATGTTGGTCGGTGGGCCACAGGCATTATTTATTCCTTAGACTTTGAGTATACAGTGCATACTGAGCCAAAATAATGTATAATTAAGCAGAACAACTGAGTCTACAAGTTCTTTTCACAAAGCAGAGAAATACACTAAAATAATGGTATTTTAATCGCATGACAGTGATGGCTTAACCTTAATTGATTGGACTGTTCCTCCCATTTGTGTTCTTAGACCAATGAACTCAAAGTGTTGCCAGTCTTAAATACACCATTAAATTCCATTTGGTCCTTATGATGGCCTAATGAAGGTGGTATTTCTTGCCATCTGTCTATTGCTTACTTTGCACTAGTGAACAGTTGTATTGTCATTGGAAAAATGCATTTAGGACTGATTGTAAAGGTAATTCATATTTGATTTTCTACTATCTACATTCCATAATCATCAAAGTAAGTTGAGTCCTCTGTTGAAGTGTGGTGTGAGAAATGTTGTGCTCTACAAAAACACGTTCATCTTCTATTGTACATCTCCTTCCAGGTTGTCACAACTACCAAAATACTTGCTCCTTTTCATGCTAAGACATAAATATTATCATAACTATCTTAGGCTATCATATGTTTATTCAATGTCTGGTAAAGACAAACTACAACCTTGTCCACCACTACTTTGTCTTAAACTTCAATAGCTTTTTGTTTTAATATTAACATGGCATCATAAAGTTTATACTTACTTTGCATATTGAGAAAATAACTTTGATAACTATCTTAATTCATGTGTTATCCTTATACTGCAATTCCAATATAATTAATGAACAGCCTCATAATTAACATTTTATTGTTTTTCTTGATTTCTAGGTTGGCCTACATCCACATGATGTGCCTCGATTCACTCTCCATAACTTCTTTTAATGTCAATATTTCATCCATTTTTTTTTTCCAAAGTCACAACCATCATAATGCTCGTAATAGTTTTCTGTGCTACTACCATCAAAGTCATCTTCAACAAGCAACTTTTAAATACATAACTATCCCAATTTATTGGCATACAGAGTAATCAATGAAGACAGCTATCCACTCAAATGGTCATAAAATTTCCAAGGAATATCTGCTTTATGTTGATAGAACTTTGGTTATCTACAATCTATCTCAAAAGTACTTTCACCCAACATATTTCTGGTAATCAACTGGCCAACATCCATCGGTCTAACTAATAGAGTAATCAAATAAAAATTCATACTATTAGGCACACACAAGAAAGTATCTTCCCAAGCACCCGCTCTCACCATCAGACACTCCCTAGCAAACCGTCTTCCATTTTGATTACTTGGGTCTTGGGATAAGTATTATGCTTTCCAACACTAGATCAATAAACAATACATAGTTTTGAAGTAAAGCATAAAACATTCAATTAACTACAAAATTAGCTGCAAAAAGAAGTCAGTATAACTCCTATCCTTTTCTGTCTCACCAATGACATTCATCTTATTCAAAAACAGTAACAAGGTGCAGAGTTTCCTAAATAAGGCCTGTTACTTCAATAACTCATCATTCCAGCATGAGTACCATTGTACTTCTCTGACAAAATCAAAAAGCTCCCCTCACACTTTCAAGATCAATATATTCTGCCCTCTCATCTTCACATTTTCTTTTAATTATAACTATGTCAATCACTAGATGAAAAACCAAAGCCAAAATCCCAGCACCTGGTGCTTATGACACCACTATTCTGCCTGCTTCTCAAATGCCTTCTCTGTGGCAGGCCTTCAGCTTTGTAACCCCTTACCAGCACACATTGCAAACAACCCCTCCTCCTCAACCTTGAGAAATGCACTAAAATCCCACCTCTTTAGTCAAGCAGCTTGGACATTTTACAGAATTTATTTTCATACACAGTGATTAACAGAGTGCCTACCAATCTGATGGACTGCATTTACCTCCAAGAAATATTTTGAAAAAAAGGGATTTTATGTATATACTTGAACACAAAAATGTCATAACTAAAATGAACTGAAAACAAGCTATCTAAATAGTACCAGAATTAGGGATGTGGACACTGTTAACATTATAGTTAGGGCTGGAGTTAGAATTAGGGAAGGGCAAGGGTTAGCATATATAAGCAAGGATGGTACGGCCAATATTTTAAAGCCACAATAGTTAAGTGCATACTGGAGAAACCTTGTCAGTGCTGGATCATGTTATGCACTGTAACATGAGAAGTAAACAGTTTTGCTGAAGGGAAACAGTCCTTCTTTGTTTTGGAGGATACAGTTAGGGGAATTCATGTTAAGATGGATATATATATATAGTCTGTAATTCAAAGTGTGTCAGATGAGTTGATGTCTACTGAAGAGGTGCTGGAAATCCAAGCTGAACTATTTCAGGAGGAACTGGATATATTACATGGTGTGAAAGTTGTCATTTCAGTGAGTTTAAATGTTTCTCCAAAATTCTGGATCAGTTGGCTCTTGTCATCAATGGTCGGAAAGATAAGAAAAAATATACTCTTGTGCACTGAAGAAGAGTGAATGGGCTGTTCCAGTGACAAACGACAATTAAATTAATTTACATGGTGATCACAAGTACTACAAGTTAAACATAAACCAAGCTGCAACTAAAGAAATATATCCACTGCCTAGATAGGAAGACACAACGGTAGCTAGGGTGTGACAAAGGGGTAAGCTGGTTAGGGCATTAACTATTACAAGGGGACTATCAGCAATGCAGAAGGGCTGCTGACTAGTAGAATAAGAGCAACACTTTAATCAGCCATAGCAGATGTTGCACCTACCTAAATAAATATGTTTGTCTGCAGTACAAGTGTGTGTTAATAAATGTGCCAAGGACACTTTTTTGAGGGGGGGTCTTCAGTTTTGTTTTTTTGTTTTTTTTTTTTGTCATCTTCATTGGCACCATTTCTCCTGCATTGCCAACTGACCTAGCTGCAGTTCTACTACAAAAAATAATGGCCATGATGACACTTGAAACTGTGTTTTTAAAAAAGTTGATTTAGCGTCTGATTATTAAGTATTGCTTGATGATATCTCAAAGAAATCCATAACTATTAATATGCACAAAGGTTTGATCGTGTACTATAAGTTCAGTTCATTTTAAGTTCTGCGCCATTCATTTGTCACACAAAGAATAATATAAAATTAGTTAAATAATGGAATATAGAGGTGTAGCTAGGTGATTTACTAGTTACTGGGAAAATAAATGGAGCATCTCAGTAACACACAGAAAGTGCTGCAAAGGTAGAAGACCTTAGCCTGAGAGTAAAAATCAAGACGCAAGTCTGACATCACAGATTGAATGCTTATTTTGGGAGTAGTTCAAAAAAGATGATCTGTCCTATGGCTGAGCAAGTGAAAGTAATTTATGGTGCATTCCACTCCCTTTTGTCCTTAGCTCAGGAAATTGTTATGAGCAGTTGTATCATTTTAGAATGTTATCACTCTTGTAAAGGCAGTTTTCACTTTGATTTCTTTAGTAAAAAATTCCATCAATACTCAGTTAGGAAGAAAGTTTAAGCTAGTGACAGATTATAAACCATTGTTTATCTTGTTTGGGAAGCATAAGAATTTTCCCATTATAACAAAAGCATGTATCCAGAGATGGGCAACCATCTTATAAGTGTTTGATAATCAGACTGAATTTCAAATATCTAAGGGACACAGCAATAAAGACAGTTTCTCAAAAACTGCAGTACCAAAAATTACTGATAACAATGCATTTATTTACTTTGTTGTAGTCCGATAACTGACTAATTTGGCTGGTCTGCAGACCCTTTTCAAGACTGACATAGGCTAAATGGCAAGTCAACATTTATAATGAAACATGGAGTATCCAAAGTAAAAATCTGAGACAATACAAAGTGTATGCACAGGCAGAGCAGAACAAGGAATGCAAAACAGAAAATAAGTTAGTAAAAGTAATACACATTTTAACATATGGGCAAAGTTAATAACAAGTCATCAAGTGAAATAAAAACACATTTCTCTGAGGTACAGGCTAACATGGGAGGACTATGGCTGACCAAGTTCGCAGATGACTGCAAACTGGGTGCCATAATCGACTCGCCGACTGACACAAGCATCCTCCAAAAGGGTCTCACAGAGATGGATAACTGGTTCCAGAGCCATGGCCTAAAGCTAGATGCCAAAAAGTGCATAGTCATCCCCTTTGGGAAAAACAAAGTGCCCACAAATTACCACATAGGTGGTAATCCATTAAATACGGAAGAAGTAATTAGGGATTTGGGGACCCAAGTAGATAGCAATCTCTCCTTTGACAATCACGTTGCCAAAGTGGTTAGAAAGACCTTTTATATAGCCCACCTTATCACGAAAGGGTTCACATCTAGATCAAGAGAGGTCATTGTGCCCCTCTACTCATCACTCATCAGGCCCATAATTGAATACAATGCCCCATTTGGGATGTACCTTACCCGACACCTGCAGCAACTGGAAAGACCCCAAAAGTACCTCACCAAGAGGATCAAGGGACTCAAACAGATGCCCTACGCAGTTAGGCTAAAGAAACTTCAGCTCTACTCAGTTGCTTACCACCTACTCAGAGGCAATCTGTGCCTGACGTATAAAGCCACGTCCAACCCAAAATTAATGGACATGCTCCACCTCAGGAAATCCAAATCCCTTAGAGCTACACGCTCCAGGGACTTAAACCTCAGCACAGAAATAAATAGGACATGCTGGAGGGACAGATTCATTTCCCAGAGGCTCCCCTCACTCTGGAACAAAATCCCAATCCATGTTAGGCAGAGTCCCTCAATGACCCTCTTCAAGAGAAATCTTGACAAGTGGATGGGAGATCGTAGGTTTACCCCTGGGATCTCTTCTGTGTCCCTACAAGACAGAGGCACAGTAAACTAACCTCAAAAGGGCTATCTTCTGTGACCTACTATACAGAGGCACAGTTAACTAATCTAAAAGGGTGGCGAAAGCCAAACACACTCTGGCTAGGCTTATAAATGCCCTAGGGCAGATAGCCTAGTATCAACCTATGAACCTATCTGGAAATGAACTCAGCAAGTAATAACACAGAGAGTCTATGCTTGATGGCACTTGGGTGGTTAAGATTTAACCATTTTTGCAACAGCAGAAACAGGCTGCATGCTTAAATGAAGGCATAAATAGATATATAAATGCTTTTAATGAAGATATTTTCCAGGAAATTCCAGGTAAAGGTATAACGATACTAATAATTACAAGGGAAATCAAGGAACTGCTGTGATTTAAATTTCATATAAGACTGGCCTCAGATGAGATGTTGACGCAAGTTCATAAGAGTAGATGATAGCTTAGAAGTAAGATGCAAAGATAAAAGGATAAATATGTTATAAACTATTCAGTAAAAATTGCAAGAAAGACTCAGGGAAACTAGAGGATTCACTGTGTAATGCCTTAAATCTCTTATAGTGAAGGCCCACAGGATATTTGCAAATAACCCCTTAATGACATACCAGTGTTTCAGCTACATGGCTTCTGAATGCCAATGACTGACACACTAGTGTCTTTAAAGGGTCATTTGCATGTATCCCATAGCCCTCCACTATAGGATGTTTAAGGTATTAGTCAGTGAAGGCACAATCTAACTAGCTTGTCTGAGTCTTCCTTGCTGTTTTTACACCTTAAAAGTACAGTATAGCAGAAGATTTAAATTATCACTGCAGAAAAGTTGTTTTCTCAAGGTAATTCGTTATATGGGTCTATATTACATTATCGTAAGCTCAGCTTGTCAAAAATGTAATCATCGGCATAACCCTATTGCTCTAACTAAATAGCAAAAGCTCAGAATGTCGAAATGAGCATTATCACATTGCGATGGTTGGCCACTTCGCAAGCCGTACATACAGTAATGAAAACCCTATCCCATAATGGCAAAACATGTACGAGTTGGAATGAATGAACAAACTGAAACCCTACCCAGAATGTGAAAACATGTGCGAGTGCAACTTAAAGAAGAATAGCTCTGTGTACTGAAATGTGGCAACTCTGTCATACAACAGTTTGTGCAAGTACAATTTCTATACAGTGCAGAAGTAAACCGTGTTACCAGAAATACAGTATAGGGGGAAACACAATCACCTAAATAAAACAAATGTGCAGATGTGTGTGGTGCGTTTATGGAACACTGCAGCTTAACTACACTTTCAGCAGCATTGCAATAGCAGTCAAAAAGTCATCAGGGGCATAGTCTGACCGTCTACACAAGACTGCTTGCAGCCTGCACTCCCTATCCATTGTTTCCTCTTCCATGGTGAAGAAACAGAACCTGCCTGTACTTGCAACCTCACTTCATTCACCCTATTCTGTTCACAAACCAAAACATCAAGGACGGCTGGGATATCACAGATACGTCTGCCTAGCAAACATCGTAGACGTCTGTGCCATCCTCCCATGTGATTTTGCGTCCTAGGTAATGACAACTCATTTAAGGTACTAATATTCCAGAAATCAATGGGAAAGATAGGGGGAAACCATGCACAGGATTTTGCTCTAGTCTGCACCTTCCTCGGACGTCCTAATACATACACCTCAGAAAAGTAAGTTAAAAACTCTTTCCCCTCAGCCAGATAACCCTGACACAGACGTTAAAACTGTGCAAGTACCTTGCTTTCATCTAGGAATGCCAATGCGATGATCTTCTTCACTGACAACTGAAATCTAATACATTTCCCATACAAGGTAGCTAGACCAAGACTAAACATCCCTTATTGATCACAGTACTGAAGTTATGCTTCACGCTTTTGATAGCAGCCATCTCAAAATCTGTTAATATATATTCCACAGATGGTTGCAAGTTACAGGTTGATAACAAGCTAAACACACACTCCCACATATAGTTGTACAATTTAAAAGACTTCTTCATCATCAAGCAGTAGAGGAGGGGAACACATTTCTTATTCTCACCAAATGTTATGCAGCCATGTACAGTATAGAGCTGTCTACAGAGTTGTGCTTTAGTTAAAAAAATACCATCCATCAACCAAATGACACTGCTACAGAGATTTTTTAAATTGTCAGTAGTGCTGAAGACTATCACATGTGTGTTAGTATGCAGGTCTACCATTCGTGTTTGAATAAAGGCAACATGCTTTAATATACATTGTCTAGTATCTATAGCACTTAATGAACTGGACACAGGAGTGTACGATACCATCTTTCTATGCCTCACCCTATTCACTTGCTGTAGTATTGACCTTCAGGATGGTAGATGTACAGTACTTTCATAGGATGTACTCCCTACTATATCGTCTGCAACTAATGCTGGGCTATCCCTGCAACATCGGGCTGCTTCTTTTAAACTATGGCAGGCTATGTACCTCTCCACGTCTGTTGGATCCGGAGCATGCTGGTGTGACACCGACTTAATTAATACTTCATTGTCTCCTTCAGTCACTGTAATAGCTCTACCTTTACATTTACTGCCCAGCTTAAACCTACAGCACCAGTAATTCCTAGTTTTAACGTTTCTCACTAAATTATACAGATAACCGTCTATCACTAGCATTTTACATTTTTTTCTGTGACATAACTGTGTTGTAACAGTTACCTAACATTCCAGTACAGGACTGCGAATTGTCAGCCATCACTGTGTTACTTATGCAGTACAACGCACACAGTATATTCTGCTATTATGCTTTTTATACATTTAGCCACAGTTACTTCCAGGTAAAAACTCCTTTATGTTTGTATTAAACACTGATTCAGCTGCTATGAGCTGTACATACTTCCTATGCTCAGTTGCTATGCCATATACATAAATGCAGCATACTACTGCTATATTTTATTCTTAACACACTTACTGAGATTACACGTCAGGTAGAAGTCGTACATCATGGATTTCTTGTGGGCCAACTATTCCTTTATGATAACAGTTTTCTAGACAAACTGTGCTTTCGTTCTTTAGTTAGGGTGATATTGTGGTGCCGATGAATACGTTTTCGACAAGCTGAGCTTGCAATAATGTAATATAGACCCAGTTATACAACTGGATGAAAACTGTGGTGTGAAACAAACAGTACCAATAGAACTGTAGATTGGATACCCTGGTATTGTGAAAAAAGACATTTCATGAAAGTTGTGGTGGCCAAAATTAATGGACAAGAATGAGTAAATTTGTATAGAATATGTAACATGTCAAATGAAGCAGAATTGGCCTAGACAAGCACTATTACATCTGTGGGAATTTCCAGGATGTTGGAAAAGATTGCATGTTGATTTTGATGTTCCATTCATGAACATTACTTCCATGATTGTGCTGGATGGTGTACATTAATTTGATCAGCCGGTGGATGGTCGATCGGAATACGGTCGAAAGCAGTGTGTCGAAATGCAAAATATCCCATTTTTGACCCATGGTAGCACTTGTTTAGGTGGTAGAGTGGTTGGAAATGTCATATTCGGTGTTTTGTATGACATTCTGACCGTTCCGCAATGAGAAATTCGATCATAACACTCTATGTTATACCTGATCGAGCAATGTTAGCTCGATCAAAAGAATATATTCCGTGCTGGATACATAAGCATTTTGTATAAGAAGCTATAGTAAGTCACTAGAGAATATTAACTTCTGCTTATGGTTCACCAAACACAGCATGTAGTCATGGATAACAGTATCAATTCACATCAGAAGAATATTGTCATTTCATTAAAACAAATAGAATAATTTATTCGACTAGTACAACAGGGCATCCTATAATCAATGGTTAAGCAGAAAGGAGTGTTCAGGTACTTCAAAGCTGGTATGAAAAAATTATGAAACAATGGGTCAGCTGTGGAAAATAAAGTTTTGTTTTTTTTTATTTCTGTTGCAGTACAGAACTATACCCAACAGTATAAATGGTCAATCACCAGCAGAATGTTTCCTGAAGAGGCATCTCAAAATATAACTCTACCTAATCAAACCAAATCTTGGTCTTGCTGTGAAACAGAAACAGTGCACTAAGAAAATTGCTTGCAGAAAATGCTATTTCAGAATCAGATTCTGAGCACCTTCAATATACAACCAATGGAAGATTGAGGTACACCTTAGGTGAGATTACTAAGCAGACAGATCCAGTCTAATTTAATTTTGAAAAAATACATGGTAACATGTTAATAAAGCATAGTGATCAATGAAGAACCATATGGGAGGTGTAGATACAACAGGACAAAGGTAGCAGCCACCCCAGGTGCAAGGTGCTATGGGGTACAATCAGCAGATGGCAATCAGGTAGTAGTACAGGGCTCTCCTACACATGTTCAAGGTGAAATGCCTTGATTGTTAGCAAAACAAACAAACAAAAAAAGACAGCCAGTATACTGCTGAACACTATTTCCTATAGGAAATCATTTCTTGTGTGGTTTCTAAGTTAGTGCTGGCAATGATTAACTTGCTTAGGGAAATTTCTCCCTCATTCTAGTTGGTGTGACCATGGAGTTGGTAAGTTTGGAGGAGGGAGGGGCAATCTTCCACTTCCACAAAATAGCTAAAAATAATTTTTTCACACTTTAGACTTTGGGGCTTTTTTTTTTTTTTTTTTGTCTTTTTGTCATGTTGACTTTCAGAAAGTCACCATTTCATAATAGGACTGGTAGTACAGTACTGACACTCAGAGATAAATCCCAATACGGCATCTGTGGTCAGACCTAAAGAGCTTTAGTGCTTTATGTGTGGTATTTAGTATTTAGCTAAGCTGCTTGTTGCATTTGTAGAAAGTGTTTTGCTACAGTTTCTAAGGGAGACCTTTTTTTGGTCCACAATTTCTTCTGAGAGGACCTTTTTTTTTTGTCTTCAATTTAAAGTTCAGGGGAAACCAGCCATAGTAATCAGCTGTAAAGCAGAATTAATGGAAACAATTACCACCCAGCTGAAGTGAGCCCAACTACCGAAAGAATGGCCTGTTGTGATGTTGAAAGTGAACTTGTGGTTTCATAAGAAACTGCATTGCAATGTAATTATTCGAAAGATTAAAAAACACTGAATCCATTGCCAGAGATGAGATGTTCAATAATAACAACGAAACATATAAAGTAGAAACACAAAGAACCCTACTATATATCCCAACTAAAACAATATACAAGAATGGGGGTGGTGGGTAGGTGTGGCCACGGCAGCAGTGAGGAATTCAAACATCTACTGTTATGAGCAAATGCAGCTTACACATTGTACTATGTTCATAATTCCCACTGCTACAGTAGCCTTTAGGTTATATAGGTTGATTAGCAAAGACTATCCGACATGGGAGGAGGAGGAATGATATGGACCCAGGAACCCATGGGGAATGGTCATACCTCTAGATCTTGAAAAGGAATCCATTTTGTCATGTTTTGTAAATGTATGTATGGAGAACCATATGTCCCTTTCCAGTATGGCATCAAAGAAGAAAAGGCATTTGTAGAATGTGCCTTGATACTGCCTGGAATGAATTTGCCGTGATGGTAATAACAAAAAGCAGTAGCTGAGGACAACCACCTGGAAACTTGTCAGTTTAGACAGAGGATGTCCCTTTGTGCCCCTTGATAAGAAATAAATAGCTGATCAGGTTATCCAAAGAACCTTTTTTTACTCAAATGAATTTTAATTTGATGAAATAACACAATAATTTAATATATTCATAACATTCAATAACTATTTACAGTATTTACATTCAGCCTGACAAAATACTGCGGTGGTGGTGCTGCGGTAGCGTTGTCGCCTCACAGTAAGACGTTGTCCTGTTCAGTTCTCAGCTAGAGCATCTTCTGTGTAGAGACATGCTTGAATGGGAATACCTTCATTGAAGGTTGTACGTCATCGCTGTCAACTCGGCACGTAAAAATCTACTGCCAATCATTAGCGGACCGGAGTTCCACTGTGGCGACCCCTAACCGGGAAAAGCTGAAAGACACAACAACATTCAGCCTGACAAAAAGGATTCAGATAAAAACATTTGTAGTTAAATAATAAGTTAATATATAAACTATGATAGTTTGGAAGAGTTTGGTATCCAAAGAACTTTGATCTGTCACGATAGTACCTTATCTACCTATGCATATCCAGAGAATGCAGAATCCTTTCTGCCTGTTTTTTAGGTTCTAAGTAGAAAACCTGGAGACTGATGGCTTGATTCAAAGTAATCCCTAAATCCACTTTGGGCATAAAAGAGGGTTTTTTTCTTAATATGAGCCCATCTCTGTAGAATATGAGGTAAAGTTCACCTGTCATAATAGCTTACATGTCACTATCTTTCTCTCTCGCTCTCGCTCTCTCTCTCTCTCTCTCTCTCTCTGATGGAATATAAGATGCTCGGAGGGTTAGAGAATGCTGTAGCGCTACCTCCCAAGCAATTACACTCAGCCTGCATATGGAATACAACATATTATATACGACAATTATGTACCTGTGATTACTTGTAGAGGTGTTAGTGACCATAGATAATGAAGAGATTTCATGGCATGGATCACAGCCAACATCTCCTTTATATTGATGAACATTGGTCTGTCTGAATAACTCCACAAGCCTTGCAACTTTACACCCAGGAAAACTGTTTCCCATGGAAAATATGAAGAATCTGTAATGAGAAATAGGTCTGAGGTTTGAGGGGAGAATGGGAAATCTGGGTTCAGCTGAATTTGCTGGGTCCACCAATGCAGTTGTGTTTTTAGAAAGTACAAAATTGGAATGTGATGCACCAGAGATTGTAAGTGTTTGCTCCATATGTCTTTTTTTTTAGAAATCACTGCATCTTTCTCACATGTAACCTTGCTAGAGGAATCGTGAGAATCATAAGCCATGAACCTAAGGTTCCTGAGAAATTCTCTTTCATGAGACTCATTGAAGAAGTTCAGGAAACTTTCCAGATAAACATCCACCTTCGCTTGTCCAGAAAGGCTTTTTGAAGGGAAATATCTAGAAGACAGCCGGGAATCACAATCCTGTGAGCTGGAATAAAAATGGATTTTGTAATATTTATCTGGATGTCTATATTGGTCAGAATAAACATAGCCTAAGTTAATCACTCTTGCCATCTAGGTAAAGACTCTACAAAGATAAGTAACATCTAAATAAGGAAATGTATGAATGTCATTAAGTCTGCAATGAGCTTTGACTGAAGTTAGACATTTTATAATTGCCCTTGGAGCAGTAGACAATCCAAAGGGCAATGCACAGAACTGACAATATGATGCATTCAGAGAATCTCAGAAACTTCCTGTATAGGAATGTGATAATAAGCATCGTTTACCTTTGTTGTTACCATGAATGAATGAACAGGTGTAAGGTCAACAATTTGAATTTCAGTGCTTTCACACATGTTTAGAAATGAATTATATGGTATTGGTCTACGACAGACCTTTTTCCTTGATACAATAAACATTCTGAAATAGAAACCTTTGTCCCGTTGACTTACAAGCACTGGCTCTATGACTCCTCGGGTGAGTATAGACTTAAAGAACCTGAGGAATATATTCTATTTGATTGTGAAGGTGAGGAGGCATTCCTCTGAAAGGAGGTTTTAGTACCTACTGTTGCCTGTAACTTGCCTGCACCACTTGTAACACCCAAGATTCTGGAGAGGAGGGGAAGGAAATGCTGGCATAGTCATTCTGTACTCTTGGTCTGTCCCTTTTTCTGAAATGACCCCTGTTTCTTGTTGTTATTTCCATCTGGCCATTTTGTTTTAGCTCCTTGTTAGCCAGACTATGACTAGTTTTGCTTATTTGGATTTTTAGTGAAAAAGGGAGGCCTAAAAGGTTTATATTGGGGACATGAAAAATCTTAGGTACTCCCTGAATAATTTTTCCTCTTTCATCAAATTGTTTCAGCACCTGGGTAGCAGAAGAGCCAAACAATACCTCCTTGTTTAAAATTTTACCGCATAAGCAAACTTTTGTACCCAGGCATATCTTTTCAACACTGATGTAGTAGCAGTGGTCCTACAACATCTACACAATCATACACACTCTCCAAAGCTTGCTTGGATACTTGGGACAGGATAGAAACAGTATAATTCAGAAAACAGGTATCTTCTGTATGAAGTCTGGCAGCAAATTCTCTCAGATTGCCCATATAACAAAGGAAAAACTTCCATATATATGCCTGATAATTGAGAATTCTAAAAGCTAAAGTGGAATAAGAAACCATTCTCTTACTTTGGCAGTCCAACACTTTACCTTTCTTGTCACCAGGAGAAGGAACAGTGTTCAATATAAACCTATTGCCAGTAGGAAAAGCAGTTGATATAGTTGCTGGGTCTTCTCTAAGGTGAGAAAAAAAATTATTAGTCTGAGACACTTTATACATTTCATTTGCTTTTTTGGGGACTGATGGCTTGGTATCAGGATAATTACAGGCAGCATTCACTGCATCCAGCAGGGCTGACAGTCTATAGGGGATGGGTGAAGAATGGGGAATACCCATTTGTACCATATCATAATACATCCTCATTTAGGGTAAACAAATACCCATTTGTAACATATCATAATACATCCTCATTTAGGGTAAACATTTACTTGTTCCCAAAAAAAAAATATCTCATTCATCCTGTCTATGGTCTAATTAAAAGAAAAACCCTCTACAACAGGATAAGAATTGTTTTCCTCATAGTCAATGGTTGGGCTTGTGAATCTGTAGGAGAAAAATCCCCACTTCGATCAACATCAGAATCATCAGACCCCATTTCTTCAGGAATTTCTTTACAGGGAATTCCCATCTGTAATGGCTTCTGGACACCAGGATTCATAGCCTTTAATGCATGCCTAGCTAAGGAAAGAAAATAGTTTTTCTTAACTGTGATAACTTCTTGTAATAAACAATGTTTGATCTTTTATGGTTTGTTTACAGGAGTTCCTGTGGAAGAAGGTTGACTCGAAGAAGGGTTGCCTGACCTGTCTAATGGTCTCTTGCCTTGATTACCATGTGAAGAATCTTCCAGCCATGCAGACGATGATTCTCCCATGCCCAGAATAGACACTGGAACAGCCAAGGAGAATGTGGTTGACCTCAAGTTTATGGTGGCTGAAAGGACTACACCTGAATACAAAACACACAAAAAAATGAAGACTCTCAAAAGTAAAGTGCAGAACAACTTTACTGGTGTCTCCTGGTACCTCGGCTAAAAAGCCTTCAAGGGATAAATTGTTACACCAACAGCACATTATTTATATTGAATCACATGATGTTAACCAGTTTTACAAATTGCACAAACCCTTTTCATTTAAAGTGACTTTGAACCATTAAAAATGCTTGTGAACTCATTTTCCAGCCTTACATTTTTTATACACTATGTTGATTATGATATAAAATCAACATGTATTTATGTTTATATTTAACTACATGCTTCAAATTGGACAACCCCTGTGAAAACAAAATTGAAATCAAATTTACATTATCATCATCAATTTCACATATTAATATTCACCTCCAGGTTAAGACCTGAAGGAAATAAAGTATTGTAATTAATGATGAACAAAGTTTCCAAGGCGATCAATTTTCTATAGTGAGCTTCCCGCTGTTGATGTGAAGGCATGGCCAACACACTGAAAAATAACAAAGAATCTGAGCCTGCATGATTTGAAGAGAAATGATATGCCACTGGACTATCTAATCTCCCATGTCTGATGTCACCCATATGCTCCAAAATTTGTTTTTTAACTTGTCTCTTGGTTTGTCCAATATACCATTTGTTAGGTGAACAATCACAACCCAAGATATAAACAACTCCACTCGATTGACAAGAAAACCTCTGTGTAGCCTTATAAATTCTCTCATTAATGCTATAACCATGTAAAGTCCTCACTTTTGAGCATACCTTACACCTACGACAGGGATAACATCTTACCTGACCATCTATTTTGTCCAGTTTCCTATTCAATAACTGTTTCAAATTCATGCACCTCTTATATGAAAAAATTATATGCTCTGATAATAAGCCTTTGGTAGAGTCATCTTGCATCACTATGGGCAAAAATCTTCTAAGTAACCTTGCCAAATGATGTGAGAAAGGGGAACATTTTCTAAAAAAATACATTTTCCTTGTATCTTCATCTGAAGATTGCTCTTCATGTCTCCTTCTTACTCCTTTGCCCCCTCCTTGTCAGATTTCTAAAACCCTATTCTCTGTCCTTACCAACAAATCAGGGGAATAACCTCTACAAGATAACCTATTTCTTACTTTTGAAAACTCTTGACCTATCCTTCTCTTGTCCGATGTATTACCAAAAATATGTTTATATTCCCCATAAGGCAAATAATTCAACAAGTGGGGGGATGCATGCTTGAGGCTAATACAAAGTTATTAGCTGCAGTTTCTTTATGATAAGATCTAAATTGCGCCACCTTATCTTGACTCACATATAACTCTAAATCCAAGAACTGCATTACCTCTCTATTGGTTTTGTATGTAAAAGATATACCAAAATCAATTATTTCCAGTTCAGCCATGTAAGTTTCAAATTGTTCCATTTCCCCTCGACACACAAATATCAGGTCATCTATATATCTCCTATAGACAATGACATTGTTGTTAAAAAAACATTTATTATATATGCATTTCTGTTAAACAAAATTCATGAAAATGATTGCATACGAAGGAGCAAATGAGGGACCCATAGCGGTGCCGCCCTTTTGCAAAAAAAGCTCCTCATTAAACTCAAAAAAACTGTGTGTCAGGCAGAACTCCAGCAGTTGCAGAATGTAATTTGTTCTGGGTCCTTTTTTTTTTTTTGCTACAGCTTCCAAACCCACTCTATGGGTGATACTGGTATATAAAGCTTTTACGTCCACACAAGCTCAATAAAAATCAGCCACCCATTGCATTCCCCCCACCAACTTACAATAATCTTGACTATTTTTAATAAGTGAAGGTACTTTAAGACTGAACGTTTTAAGCTGTTCATCAAAAAAAATCCCTATATTTTGTAAGTAACCCCTACCCACCCCAGAGACTATAGGCCTCCCTGGAGGGCTCCTTAAAATTTTATGAACCTTGGGGAGTGTAAAAAACCTAGCTCTTTTGGGATTTTTAATGAACAGTTTTTTTAATATCCTTGGCTTCAAAATAGCCAAGTCTTCCCCTCTTTCTAAAATTTCTAATAAACATGCATTAAACTCCACACTGGGATCCTGTTCTAATTTTATGTAAACATCCCCATCATTTAACAATTCAAATGTCATTTTGTTACATTGTTCTCTAGAAAAAAATAACCCAATTTCCTCCTTTATCTGCCTGAGTGAAAACCAGGTTCTCATCATTACTTCACAATATTTGCAATGTACCCCATTCCTCTTTGGTTAAATTATATGTTTTTTCTTTTGTTACAAAACTGTTATATTCACGTTCAATTTTTTTATATAAAGTCTTTTCAAACACATTAATAGCAGTGGTATTCTTAGGAGGAACGAAATGACTTTCATAAGAGACAGGCAGAACCGTTAACTTTCCATATCCAGTAACAAACACTCCCCCCCCCCCCATCATCATTACTTTTATTATTGTTTGTCAATTCTGCCATATCCTGGACATAAAATTCCTCAGACTCATCTTGTAAACATATCTCTACATTATTAACATCTGTGAACATGTTTTCATACACAGACAAGTTTAATAATGAATCATCAGAATCATAATTGTCCATTTCCCACAAAAAACTCAACCGTTGAAACTCATTTACATTACTAACCTGAATGTTTTAATTTCGAAAAAACACTGCTAAATTCAGTTTTCTACAAAAGCATCCAACTTCAAGCAATATATCCGCCTGGCTGGGAAAATGAGTGGGTACAAATTTTATACCCTTATTTAACAAACATTTAACATTACCGGTAATCTCAAACCTGGATAGGTTAATGATATCAAAATGTCCAAGTTTGTCATGTTGTATGGGCCCAACTCCTTCTGCCCAAAACCTTGCCGGCTCAAAGTTCACATTAACATTTATCTTCTCCTTCTCCTGCTGTTCGGCCCGGTACCTCCATTGTTCCTTTGCCACTTCTGGCCTCTCCCTCATGTTTTCTGGGGACTGTTCCATTGCTGGTTCTGTGTGCCTTCATTGCTTTCTTCTTTTAAATCCTCAAATGAGACACTTTTCCTGCTGCTGGAGGCCATTTCCCCCAATGAAATAGATGAGTCTCTGGTTACACGAGCATTCGCTCCAACCCATTGATTAACATTCCTGCCCCTTCTGGGCTTCCTCTGCCAAGAAAAAAACAAATTATTCTCATAGTCTTTAGAATCACGCTCAAGCTTACACTTCTTTCTTGAAATTTCCTCTCCTTCTATCTTAGATAATCGACCCCTAATGGTTTTCATCTTATCAGCAAAAAAATCACCAGAAACACTTATTAGTAGCTCCTCTTACAGCCCCAAATTTTCCTCCTGCAACTTCTCTTGTGCTCTACCATTGCATTTGACCAAAATCTTTATCCATGATGTGGTGCAAGCAAGTGATGCCGTCTTCCATTCCTCTAACAGGCCTGATTCATCTTCCGCAAAATCAAAAGCCGGAAGTTGATCAACCCTGAGACCATATAGTTGTCAGATATTTATCTAACAATTTTGTATCATAAAACAAAATTACTTCTTTTACCAACAACCTTTCCAGTCTCTCAAACTTGGCAGATTGTACATTTGCACCACCAAGGGACCACAAATCATCCGCTGTACACCTCTCTTCCCTCAATTTCCACATATCCAGCAAGAAAACACGATCACCTTCCCTTCCTTGGCCGAAACAAGCTGCTCCTGACGAGACTTCGATGGACATCCTAACTGCCCAATCAAAACAAAGATTGAAACTCGAACCATAAATGAATACAAAATACACAAAAAAAATGAAGACTCCCAAAAGTAAAGTGCAGAACAACTTTACTGGTGTCTCCTGGTACCTCAGCTAAAAAGCCTTCAAGGGATAAATTGTTACACCAACAGCACATTATTTATATTGAATCACATGATGTTAACCAGTTATACAAATTGCACAAACCCTTTTCATTTAAAGTGACTTTGAACCATTAAAAATACTTGTGAACTCATTTCCCAGCTTTACATTCTTTATGCACTATATTGATTATGATATAAAGTTAACATATATTTATGTTTATATTTAACTACATGCTTCATATCGGACAACCCCCGTAAAAACAACATTAAAATCTAATTTACTTTATCAGTATCAATTTCACATATTAATATTCACCTCCAGGTTAAGACCTGAAGGAAATAAAGTATTGTAATTAATGATGAACCTGGTTTCCAAGGCGATCAATTTTCTATAGTGAGCATCCCCATGTTGATGTGAAGGCATGGCCAACACAGTGAAAAATAACAAAGAATCTGAGCCTGCATGATTTGAACAGAAATGATATGCCACTGGACTATCTAATCTCCCATGTCTGATGTCCCCCATATGCTCCAAAATATGTTTTTTAACTAGCTACACCTGCGGAAGCAGGAGAAGAATGTAACTTGTCTGAGGAACTGCTGACCACTACAGGTTCACCCACTATTGGCTGAAGCATAGATTGAGCCTGCAGCACCAGCAATGGCTTCATGATATTTGTTTTTTTTTTTCTTTCTAGGCACAGTTGGAGAGGAGCCAATAGGACCAGAGTAGGCATGCTGAAGAGGGGATACTAAAAGCTGTAACCTTTGCTTGAGCAAGATAGTCAGAAGGGAAATTGTCACTTAGTGTCCACAAGCAGCACACTTACATTTATGCTACTTATCTCAGACACTCACAAAGCAAAGCATAAGGAGCACACAAATTCCTTATCAACACTCCTTTTTAAGTAATAAATACACTGGCAGAAAAAGAAAAATGCCAGATAAGTTGTCACAAAGTGAACATAAGCAATACACTAATAAAATGCATCCTAGCCTTTCCCAAAGTAAAACTTTTTTTAAACAAAAGTTTACACAAGCAGTACATATCTGTTCAGACAAATATAGTGCCCAATTAGTTAAATAACACTGGTAGCTAAAAATAATAGTATCTGACAGGAAACTTCTGATATTGATAAAAAATACCAGATTTCTTAAAATGGAAATACCACTTTTAGACAGAAAATAAAATTAAATAATATTTTCTTAAAAGGGAAATGATTTCTGTGTGCAGGAGTTTACCTTTAGGGTCTTATCTGACAGAAATGAAGCTCTAAGCCAATTGCTGCTGCCATGACACTCCAGTGGGGCTTCTTCTCAAGAGAGCAAGAATGCATTGAATAAAGCTTCACCCCAACTGTTGATTTTCCTTCTTGTAATTAGCCAATCCACAGTTAGAGTAAAGGTGTAGGGGGAAGTCAGAACTTTGTGAAGCCGGGCAGTTGTTCTTTCCTGGGCAGGGAAACAATTAATATAGCCTAAAGGCTAATGCAGCAAGTTATTTTGTTTCTACTTCTTTGAGGCAGAGGGATAAAACCATGACTGTAACACAAGTTTGACTAGCTGCTCAGATGCTGGAAGAGCTGGAAACGGGAGTATGGGTGTAAGTGGTGCTTACTGCCATGCCCATTTGGGAGGTTCTCACTAAGGCCAACCTGGTCCCATGCACACAAGGGCTTGTACATTACTAGTGGCAACAGGACTGGGAAATAACTTAACATTCCTAAGCTAGTGAAGGAAGCTCTCCACCATGTGCATGGGGTGGGGTATGTGCAAGTAGGCATAGTGTACCCTAAAACCCCAAAAGAGATATGGGTACACAAGCCAGCCCTCACCCCAGGCCCATTCTCATCCTGACTATAAAATATCCAGAATGCAGGAAAGAATTGCTGGGGCTAACTGTGGAAGGATTGATAATTAGCAAGAAAAATAGGAGAAGTATGGAGAAAAGAAACAATGGTTTCACATCCTGTTATATGACAAACAGGTATATAATAAAACAGATTATCACTCATTACTAGTTAAAAAAATATATCCTAGGCATAAAAATATGTATCAGGTAACTTTTCTGGTACTTCTGATTGTAGTAAATTATGTTTCACCAGTAGCATTTGTATATCTGTGTTTTTTAAAGTTCTGCACTATTTACTGAGCAGATGTTTGTGGCAAAATGCATGTAATAAAATCAAGGCTATACATGTATTTTTCCTTCACTTGTGTTTCAACAGGTTTTCTATTCCATAAATGTATACATTGTTACATATATATGAATGTGTGTGTGTGTGTGTGTGTGTATATATATATATATATATATATATATATATATATAGAGAGAGAGAGAGAGAGATACACACAAATATACAACACAACATTGAAGTGCACAAGCACTGATTCAAAAAAACATCAATGCCAGCTCATCAAAAACAAATTTACCAAAAAATAAAAAAGTAATCAAACATCCAGTGATAGAAAAATGGAAACAAATAGTTTCAATTACCAGTCATTTCCCCTAACCCTAACAGTAACTTCAGATCAAATTTGTCTGACGTGGAGGACTTCCAGGATGGCTGTACAATGATTAACAGCTTAACTTCAGCTCTTCCAGTGTGAAAATAGAAACTAAGAAATGACAGCCTGTGATATTGTCAGCTTAAGTAAACTTCAGTTACTGACTAATACGTACACTGCCTGGATGCCTGCAAAGAAGAATCTTAAGACAGCCTGAAAGAAAATCAACCAGAAAAGGTGAAGAGAAAACACTGACTGTGGAAAAATCCTGCAGCTGTTCAGCAAAAAGCAGTTAAAGCTCTAGCTCTAGTGCAAGACATGGCTTCAGTAATCTAGAAGAAAAAATAAGTCAAAGTTCATTAAAATAAATGAAACACTGAAGCAGAATATCTACTCAATTAACAAAAGGCTGGAAAAATGGAAGAAGCTTTAAACAGATATTCAGATGAACTGATAAAACTGCAAATATATGGCCAAAATGAAGAAAAGGCTGGCGGAATATGACTGTTCAAGAATAGATGGTTGATTTAGAAGACAGAGCACATAAAACACATTGTACCACAGAAACTAGAGGGAACAGACTGTATTAATTATATGACTGCACAAATAAGCAACTGGACTGGCATTTCACAGCAGGAGCTGTTAAATGAAAGGGCAAACTGTGTGCATGTCCCAAATATGGCCATGAGAAAGCAGATAACACATTTATTAATAAAGATGCAAACCTACCAGCAGAATGATTTAATCCTGACAAAACTGTGGCAAAAGGACAAAGTATTAACAGTTGGAGACAGCAAAGTGTTTGTGTAAAATGATTATTCACTACACTGCAGGCCGAAGATATAAATTTATCCCAGTAATCAGAGAATGTCTAGAGGCAAGTGTGAGATTTAAGCTTCTGTAGCCAGCTGTCTTCAGAATATTTTTTTTTCTTGGAGGATCAAATCATTTCTTAATAAATGGGCTGAAGAGGAAATCCAAAAGTGTGTCCAACAAAAAAAAAGGAGCCATCAAGCAGAAGGGGACTCTGCTTCTCATTCTTCTGATAATAAAGCAAATAGAGTCTTTGCCAGTGAAACCTTTTCCACTGTTCCAAAGGAAAATGCTTGAGAGACAGAGAAAAGCACAAAAGTTAACCAGAAGAATTAGTGTGCCATGGAATTGAACCAGAATCTGGAATTGGGAGATAGGGATGAACAGGA
Source organism: Protopterus annectens (assembly GCF_019279795.1). Taxonomy (NCBI): domain Eukaryota; kingdom Metazoa; phylum Chordata; order Ceratodontiformes; family Protopteridae; genus Protopterus; species Protopterus annectens. Next base: position 1,938,642,309 of record NC_056737.1, on the reverse strand, counting down.
AGAAGACCAGCAATGCAGAAATTAGGGAACAAATGTGAGACTGCAAAGACTGCAAAGTACAATTGTGTTTGCAAAATATGGCTGCATAAGAAAAAGTGGAAAGAGTGGACTTTTATTGAGATTGTTAAACTTGTGAAAAACTGAAAAGCATTTGCCTCACATCATGTCATTAATGTCTGGAAGAACTCTGAGGAGAGGGGTAGAAGAAGGGGAAAGGTAAGGGTAAGTAAGACAATTTCCTTTCTTAACAGTATATCAATGAAATTTGTTCTTGTATGTAATACAGTTAAAGTAAACATATGCCTTATATTTATTCTTTCTCTTCCTTTATGGTATTAAAAATGCAAGTATTACAATGCAAAAATAGATGAAAAACTAGACAAAAGCATTTTTAAGTTAATAGGGTTTAATCTTGGGTTGTTGAGGTGGGGGTGGAGTATAAAAGTACATGGAGGATAATATATGTAGTGCTGATATGTTTTCTTTTACCTTTGCATAGGTGAATGTCTGGATTAAGACCCTTGGCTTAAAATAATAACAAATTTTAAGTGGAAACAAGTAAATGTAAGAACACCAAATATAATGAAAAGTTTTCATTTAGCAATAAATGTTTCAGCTTGTTTTTCAGGCTGCAATAGAGGACTACATGTTTCTTTTTTCTCTTACTTTCCACGGAGGCAAGCTGATAATAAGGTAATAAAAGACACTATACTGGTTTCTTCAAGGTTAAAAGTTAATGACTTCTGAAAGTATGCAAGTAGTTATCACATCTGGGGGAATAAAGATAAAAAAAGAACAGACATCAATTAGTGTAAGTAGAAGCACAGACATTAACAAGCATCAAGGTTAACATGAATAACCTCAGTTTCAGGTTAATTATGAATTGTGTTAGCAGCTGTCTGTTTGACACAAATGTTCCTATTAGGAGGGTTACACTTCATTCTTTGAAGATGTACATGGTTATGTGAGTCTGTATTAAGTTAACAGGTTATGTGGGGTGTTCTGGCAGTGTGTTTGATTTTTTTTGTTTGAGAGTTTTTATTAAAACAAAATGTCTTGTAAAGTATGACATGGGTTCTAATGTTGATGATAAGAAAAAAAATGTTTTAAAAGATTAACCTACCAAACATTAATGGATGCACATATCACAAAAGCTGGAAATAGATATTTTATAAAGCTGCTATATAAAATAGGTTAAAATAATAATTTCTTACCACAATAGTGACACTTTCCATGTTATCTTGGAATGTGACTGGTCTCACAGATACAGACAAAAAGGAAAGAATACTTAATTATATTAAGAAAAAACAAGAAAAAGTGCAAATAACAATGCTACAGGAAATACATTTGGAAAGATCTGAACATGTTAATTTGATACAGAAAGGATTTCAGGATGGATATTCTGCAGAATTCATTGACAAAGGAAAAGAAGGGTACTTATATTAATTGCTAGAAGAGCTCCAGCAGTGATGGAAGAGAAAAAAAGATAATAATGACAGATTTGTAGTTGTAGGGGGATACTGGCAAGGGATAAGGATTATGCTGGCATGTATTTATATTCCACCTAAAACTGCTATTTTGGAGCTTAAAGAATTAGAGGAGAAATAATCAGCTCTCAGCAGGGAATATTACTTAAAGGTGTGGACTAGAATTTGATTTGCAACAGTGAATATGTATCTGCGGGGCTAGAGGTGAAAATATAACAAAACAGGATAGCTTTTTGAAGAAATCTATGAAAATATTTGGCATGAAAGATGTGAATTTCATAGTAGGAACTCAGAGAGGCTTTGCATATTATTCTCCAAGGTACAATAACTGGGATAGACTTGACAGAAAGTATATTAAACTTGAACATATCTATTTAATTCAGAACTTGGATACAAATCCAGTAACTATTTCAGACCATGCCTTAATAACTACTAAGATGAAAATTCAGGACAATGAAGTAAAGATGAGACACTGGTGCTTCCCCACCCACCTGTTAAAAAGAGAACAAAGGTAATCCAGAAAGCTTAAGCCAGATCTGGTATCCCACATGTGACCCAAAGGGTGACAGGACTAACAAGAATCAGAGTACAAAGTATTAGTCCAGATTAAATCACTTTAGATAGTAGATCTAGGAGACTCTCTCTCTGATATCCTCTCTGTGGGAGGAATAAAGACACTTCATTGAAGTTTCATGTAGTTGATTTGGTTAAGTAGATGGGCGAGTGTTCTTGTTCTAATAATTTCCTTGAGATGCTAAAAGTTAAATGGAATCTGACTCCACTATGAATAGATATTTGGAGGTGTGAGGGTTCTTCATCACACTGAAGATGCAGTGAACATGAAAATGGTCCATTTATTGAATATGTGTTTTGCAGGGTATATCACATGAATTTTGAATTTGCAGATTACATTTGCAGCCTTTTGTCAAGCTGTTTTCATTTATTGAAAGTTATATTTAAAATATAGCAATTAATAAAACACTTATTTCATAGTCTTGGTGAGAACGGAAATGTCTTTCTCCCATACTATAAGATTCCCCTATAGCAATAGGCTAAAAGTAAAGATGGTAAGAGTGTATCTACACTGAGAGTGAGAACATCAGGTGAGGATATAGGAGCTAATGGTGAATTTTTCTTTTCAGTTAAAAAAATGACAGCTTTTTAATTCACTTACAAAGCTGGCAGTTTTTATTTCTTTTTACTATGGGGGAATTAGGCATTTCAGTATCATTCTAAATGACACTGTGCTTTGATATGCCCTAGGATTCAGAAAGGCTTAAGTGGGTATGAAGCCTTAACATGGCCATTTTTGTACTTGTGGTAAGCCTTTCTGAGTCTTAGACCACCCTACTACTGAGGTTTCTGGCTAACAGGAGCCATTATATGGAGGGCAGTCCCACTGGCAGATTTATATACTAATATGGCAATCCAGGGTAATGACATATGCTAATTATCCAAATGCTTTCTTCTGGAAATGTCAGTAGCTCCTAATTTATGCTCTTCAGCAGTTCAGACAATTGCTGAACTGCATAAATTATCACTGTTGGAGTCAAATATTAACACTATCAAAACATGGCAATTACCCATTCACTCCTATGCTAACAGTTAAGGTGTATGTAAATTCAATAAAGACATAGGGGGTGTAGGGTATCAGCTTCTGCATGTGTGTGGAGGGTGTGCATGTATGAAGTGGCATGAATGAAGCTGGAAGTGTGTGTGTGTGTGTGTGTGTGTGTGTGTGTGTGTGTGTGTGTGTGTGTGTGTGTGTGTGTGTGTGTGTGTGTGTGTGTGTGTGTGCGCGCATGCGTGTGTGTGTGTGTGTGTGTGTGTGTGTGTGTGTGTGTGTGTGTGTGTGTGTGTGTGTGTGTGTGCAGGGAGGTGCCTTTGCCAATATGATAAATAGACTGACAGGGAAAACACTACTGCCATTAGATCTTAAAAGCACTAGTGTTAAACAAGGATGATTCAGGGGTATGTTATGAGCCAATAAAGAGGTCTTTCTCATTGCAGCCATTAATGTATCTGAACCACATTTTTCTCACTGACATATAAATTGACAAGCATGCAGTTGTCAAATTACATGAGCAATGGAGTATCTTTCTGACTCCTAGGAATGGATTTAATGTTTAGTGCAATATATAGCTGAAAAGTCAAATCAACTTATGGTTTAAACAAGATGTTTTTCATTATTTCACTGACATATCTCTGGCTTGACAGAGATCCTAGACTGGCATTAATTACAGTCTGATCTTGGAAATGCTTTGACGGAGAAAGACCAACGGCAAATAATGGCTTTTTCAATTAAAACTGATTTGTGCTTAAGAGTACCAGAACTACAGTATTTGTTCCTTAATATTTGACAGTCCCCTGAGTTTCTAGTCTGAGCAGCCTCTACATTTCAGAAGGGAGGGAGGGCAAACTGCAATATCTGATGGACAGGGCTTGCTTAAATAAAACACACAACTGTGATTTGAAGAGGACATTTTTGTTTATTTCTGTAACATGACACTTGCGAGAAGGATACCCTCCAGTGTCATTATGAAGAAGACTGTGATTAAAGAGAGGTGAAAAACTACAGGGTGGGTCTAAAGTCTCATCATCATTATTATTTTTATATATTTTTATATATCTTTCATCTATAATATACTTCAGGATAATAGAATTCATAGTGTAGAGGCAACAGGATGACAGGGCTGCTGATTACTAGTACCACTATCTGTGATTGTGAACACCCACCTACTCTCCCCAAAATGTCAGGAATTCTGAAATAGATGACATGGCAGGAATATATATAGTTAATTGGGACTAAGGATATTGTTGCTTTTGTGTTTGTTTTACTGTTCATCATTCTTGTCAGCATTGTCACATGCAGCTTCACAGTCTTTATAATCACCTTACCCTGCCATTAACCCCTTCACATTTCTATGTGCTTTTGTCTTATGTGTTGGATTTCTCTCATGTTATCATTTTTTACTCCAGACATTGAAACACAACTTAGAAAAGAGTTACATAGCTTAAATGAGACTTGAACCAAACCCTTTGTCAAGCCAGTTCTATGTGCCACTAAAGTGTTGTGCATTCCTTCAAAATCTTTACCTTTCTGAATGTTAACCTGACTGGGCGCACAACTAATTAATCATTATAAATACATATGAGTGTGATGTGCTTATATTATGGAATATATGCAAACAAAACTGAGAAAGAGTCAGACTTCAGCTGGGACTTGAATACAGACTTTTCTGAATTTTGATTCATGTTGCTACCCAATGTAATCCAGAAGCTACTGGAAACCTTTGCGTACCTTAACACCTGACACTGGTAGCATAGTGGAGCAGTTTTCTGAAGGTCATGGGTTTACATGCTGAAGCACTTAATTCTCAGATGTGTTTATATGTGTTCCATAAGGGTAATTCCAAGCTACTGAAATCTCTCTTGCTAATACAAACCTACAGAACATATCCTAATCAGTACACAATGTCAGCTATGACATTAACTACAAAATAAGTTAGAGAAGAGAGAAACCAGCACACACACATAGCCTTCAGAAACATTTTGCATGGGAGAAAGCCTCCTTTCATCTCCCTATGAGATGGGCTTCATCTGCCACATTTCCCAAAATATATAACAGCACCAAGACTTCATATTCTTGGGGGAAAGAAAATACAGATATTATTTTGCCTTTGCCTTATGTGATCTCAGCTGCGTAATACATAAACATAGAGAGTGTGAGTGGGCAGGGGCCTGGGAAAACACAACAAATGGATTGGTATAAATTGAGTATATGTGGGCTATTCTGTATTTAACCTCTGCATTGTGGTAACTTTCTTTTGCCATATGCTCACTGTGAAATGGTACAGATGTGGTCATCAGGAGTTAGTATGGTTAATTTCAATAATTTAGATTTCATTTGGCTGAAGCAGACACCTTCTATAGTACATGCACACCACATTCCTCTGTGCTTGCTATCAAGACATAACTATAACCCGACATTTCTTAACATTTCTAGCTCAGATTTGCAACATGTAACCTTAAAAATCACACTTCATCTGCTTTGTCAGTTTTATTATGCAGTTTAGTTAGGAAGGGAAATGTTACACATTTCTGGACAGAACTGAGTAAAAACAGCAACATGGTTCATGAACTGATATGTTAACAATTTGGGTGGGAAAAGTTAAGAAATGTCCAAATTATACTGATTTATATGAGTCATACTACCTTCATAGTGCAGCGGGGTGTATCCCTGGCTGTGACCCATGAGGCAACCTGGGTTATGCTTAGTGGGCCCGGGCCATGAGGAGTTGACTGAAAGGGTAGAATGGAATAGAAATTCTGCATCCTAGGGAAGATGGTGTTTCTAGTAAGAGTTACAGCGCATGGGAGACAGAGAGAGAGAGAGAGAGAGAGAGAGAGAGAAACTAGGGGCTCTAACCTTTCCTTAATAGGAATGTGCACCCCAGATCATCTGCAGCCTTTTCTGCATTAGTGTCACTGCATGCCATGTGCGGGGGCAGGAGTAATGGTAGTGTATAACACAAAACCTAAACCACCAAAGAAAAATGGCTTATCTTGACGTACCTCCTTACATGGCAATGTGGTTATGACCAGGTAGTAGAGGAAAAAATTAGTCAGAAGGACAAGGCAGTCTGGGTAGAGAAAACCAAAACAAAAAAAATCCTGTTGAAAATTTGCCTGTAGAAGATATAGAGATAGACAATATAGAGAAAATATGGAAATTAGTTCCTAAAAAGCAAAAATGTAGTTTTGATTGAAAGAAGACTGTGTTCCTGTATATCCAAAATATAATTATGGAGAGGTTTAGAAGGTACATTAACAATTTAAATCTGAATAGGTTTAGCCATATGCCACATAACCAATGAATAACTGTTAAAAATAATTTTTGGGGAGGGTCTCTTCCACCCTTAACTTCCCTTGCAAACCTTTCCTACAGTGTAATATACTCCATGATTACAATGACATGAACTATGGGTAGTCTAGACCCTTAGATAGTTCTTAGTTAGCTGTTTTGATAACCAGCTTGTTTCAAGCCAGTGATCCTAAAATACATCAAAGTATCACTTGTAATCATTTCAGGGTCATACGCCTGGTGTCATGGGCATCCATCAGTATTACTACCTGGATTGCTGATACTTGGGGATCTTAAGACGTAAGCACCCCAATGAATGCTACTTTAAAAGGGTCTAAACTTCAGTAGGTATTAGGTACTGCAATGAACAGATGTAGTTTATTATTTATTTATTGCATTATTTATTTACTTACTTATTTACTTTTTTATTATTAAAGCTGTCCCAGTAGTTTAAGAAGAATGATATCCATTAAGCTAGCTTATGTTGTAGGTAGACTGAGCCCAGACTACAACACAGGTGATTTGGATTCTATTGTGAGGGTTAAGGATATATAGGAAGACTAAACAAAAGATAATACAAAAATAGAGAAGTTGGAAGCTCTTTATTATGGATATGGATAATGAGATAAATGCAGTGAAAATGTTTCTAGTCCCTTTGGCTTTATATACAGGTTAGGCATATTTTTATAAGCCGGAGGAGAAGTAGTGGACAATAATCAATAAAGAGTTGAAAGAATTTATTTGAGAAGGGAAGAGGGCAAGAGTTAAGTGGGACTAGCTGTTCTTTTCCATAGAACAAGTTGGTTTTGGACTACTTTGTTTGAAGGGATACTTTAGAACTATGCAGTTAATGATGATATACATAACATGAGCAGAAAGTTACCAATCAAAGAGAAACAGTATGATGACGAAAGAGAAGGGAAGTCCAGGAAATAAGCAAAGAGCAGGATTTTTAGTATTTTCTTTTGTAGTTCCAGAGGAATTGAGAGTCCCCACCCCCAACACTACTGCAGATGTGTTAAACCTGTCACTACACTGAGAGACCCTGGTAGAATCAATTCCTCTTAGACTACTAAAGAAAACCCTGAACAAAGGATTGCAATTTAGTTACTGTTCTGGCTGTAGCTGGATAACTTCTAAGTATAGTCTAAAATAAGGTCTGAGAGAAACATAAATAAGGGTGATTAGAGATAGAAAAGAAGCAGTCCTTTTACAGAAGGTAAAAAAAAAACAGTGACCCTCACAAATCTCATTATATGTCAATGGCATGGGAATTCAAAGTTACTTCCTTATGTCTGGCACGAGTCATACAAAGTATTATGGGAAAGAGAGAGGGTTGAGGGAGTACAAGATCATGTTGATGCATCAACCCCCATTGGTAGCCATGTTGTGTGATTTTGAGGTGTTAAAATAGGTCAGGAAACAAAGATAGAGTGAAAAAATGTTTTTTTTTTTAGTTCTAGGGTGTAGTTCTCCTTTAAAAAGGGATATTTATTGGGGGGTATAAAATACAGCATGATAACTACAAGATTCAGTCAGGAGAGACTGGAAAAAAGATTGGGAATAGAGAATGGAAAGGTAGCATACAAAGTAATGGTGCAAGGACATCTGTATGGCTACTAGGTGAGCAAGAAAGTCCACCAACCTTAGAATTTTTGCATGGAAGTGTTTGCACAGGTATTTTTGTACCCTAAGCAGACTTCAACGATACCTTCATAGGGAGACAGCAATTGCTGGAGGTATGAGAGGAAAGAAAGATGTAATTTGGAACATTTTTGGGGGGGTGTTAACAAGATGGCATACTTAAAAAAATCCCTAGGGAATACTTTGTCAGAAATGCTGGGAAAGCAAATGATTGCAAATAAGGATGTGATTCTTTTGAGGAAGGATATAGGATCTAAATTGCCAAGACATATTAAGGCCTTGCTAAGTTTAATGCTATTGGCTGCCAAAAAGCAATTGCTAGAAGATGGAGATCAATATTGTAAAGGAGATAAAAAATTGGAGATGCAATATTTATAAAAGGAAGCAGCAATATACATAGACATAAATGGAATATGTGGGAACAATACATGCTGAATAATGCTCCAGAGGAGGAGTGAAAATTAAGGGAAGCAAGAATAGAGCAATTTATGTAATGGTGGAGTGAATGGCAATTGTTAAAAAAGAAAACATGTATAATGCATGAAACCTCATGAAAATGTGTGCAATGCTTTATTTTATTTTCTATAACTATAGGCGTGTCCATGTAATTGTTTAAATGTCGTGAATTTTACAAAGGTGTTTATAAAATAATGGAATTGTTTCTTAATTGTTGACTGCCATGTTAGCAACCAGACAGCTATTTTAAAATGTTTTTCAGTCTTTGACATATGCTTTGTCAATTAGCCAGATGTAAATGTAGCATTGTGCAACAATAAAGTTAATTCTTGTAATCCCATGGAAAAGCTTTTTCTTTGTCATTACTAGAGTCATTCTTTGCTCATTATAGATAGTCAGCTCTGATTTTAGTTATTTTACCACTTGATGAGCTGAGATGGAGACTGTTGTTAGGGATAGGAAAGTCAGGGCTACCTTGCACAATATGCTGGCAGTGTGACTCTCTCCAGGCAAGCAGTTCAGAAATATTAATGGATGGACAGATGGATGGAAATAAATATTTTGCAAATGCCTTACCTCTATATAGCTTTACAAATGTTTGATTTGTCTTAGTAAATGTAGCCTTTATTTATAGGGTGAATTTTAATTCTTTGTCAGTGATAAAGCCCCCGATTTTTGGTAAGTCAACAACTTCAGCAGCAGTGTGCCGCACAAAGGGATCTATGTCATATGACCAGCTTTTTAAATAGTTGAATTTCTTATGATTAAACTCATATGATCAACTATTTAAAAAATTTGAATATATATAAAATCCCAAAAAAGCATTTTAGCAGTGTGATGAATGCTAATGAGGAATTCTGGGGGAGAGGTAATTGCTAAATTGCCATATGTTGTCTCCCCAGAACTGCCTCCAGGAAGGCATCTACATGGCTCTGGGATTCAAGAAATTATTCAGCCATGTAGATCAGCATGGCTGTTCCCACCACATCATGGATTTGAACACAGTACAGGGATCAGGGGGTGAGGATACACTAGGTCAGCAGGGATTACTCTCACATGGAGGTGCTGCACTGGCACAACCAGCAGTAGGGGGATCAGGGGTAGGGGGAATGACTAGTATATATACACACACACACACACACACACATATATATATATATATATATATATATATATATATATATATATTGAAGTTCCATAATGGAATGGCACCAACATCACAATGAGGATCAGGGTATGAGGAGAAACACTAGACAACAGGGATACTCAAAGATTAAAGTGCTGTAATAACACTGACAGCAGTATGGAAATCAGGGAGTGGGGGATACACTAGACCATAAGGGCATAGTAGATGCATGCTGTAATGGTGATTTAATTATTACAGGAAACCACAGAAGGGCAGATAAGTTAGGGACAGGTCCTGGAACGGTGGTGTGTGTGTGTGTGTGTGTGTGTGTGTGTGTGTGTGTGTGTGTGTGTGTGTGTGTGTGTGTGTGTTTGTTTGTTATGTGTACGGGAGAGTGACTAGGGTGTAATGCCACCACGTACAAGAGCAGCAGTTTACTACTACAGCATGCAGATCAGCAGTGATCAGCATTCTGCATATCATCATCATCATCATCAACCCCCCTTTTCCCATTTTTTATATGGGTCAGGGTGTCAACTGTCACCATCTCTCTCTATTTAATGGCACTCTCCTACCTTCTTTGATAGTCATGCTTGACTGTCGCAGATCTTCTCTCACACAATCCATCCACCTCTTTGCTGCATGCCCTTCTTTCCTAGACACTTGGATAGTTGTCTTCATCCTGTCTGTCCCAAATCTTCTTCACCAGTTTGTTTTCTGCTATTCTGTACAAGTTCTCGTACCACCATAATCTATTCTCATTGCCCTTTTCTGGAATTGGAGTTACTATGGCTTCTGCTGTTATGTCCTCATTTCTTCGTCTGTCCCACAGTGTGCACCTCTACACCCATCGCAAGCACTTCATCTCCATCACCTCTGGCTTCCTCAACTGCTCTGCCTTTACTGCCCAGATTTCTATACCATACAGTAGTACTGGTCGCATCATTGTTTTGCACACCTTACTTTTCAGCATCTTTGGCATTCTTCTGTTATACACTAGCCCTGAAACTCTGTGCCAGTTGGCTACAGCTCCTGTGATTCTTTCTCTTTCAAACTTCCTTTCTCCTCAACCAAACATCCTGGATACTTGAAGCAATTAACATGTTCTGCTATTTTCCCTACTATCTCAATTCTCACCTTCTTCTGAACTCCACTATTTGCTGCCATTATATCCAGCTTGCCTGTACTCAGTTTCATCCCATGTGCTTTCAATTTTGCATTTCATTCCCCTATCCTTGGCTGAAGAAAATGCTTAGAGTCTGCCTGTAATGTCACATCACCTGCATACAGCAACTTTGCTGATCTGTTTACTAATGTAGCCCATCACCAGTATGAATAGCAGCAGGCTCAGAGCTGAACCCTGGTGCACACCCACTCCGACTGGGAACTCCACTGTGAGAATTGAACACTGTTCATAGTCGAGTCATTGGGTGCTTGTACAATAGATTGCACTAATTCTATCAATGTTTCTGCAACTTCAAAATCACATCAGGACTGCCCAAATCAGCTTTCTTGGGACCTTGTCATATGCTTTGTCCAAGTCTTGGAGTGCCCAGCTGGAATCTTTCCTCACCTCTAGCTTCTGGGGCATCTGTGCTGTAACCTCATCTTAATCTGAACTGCTTATCTCCTGTCTTGCTTTCCACTACTCTACGTATTCATTTATCAGTCACTCTTTTCAGAACGTTCATGCAGTGTGACAGGAGTTTGATACTGCTGTACAGCCCACAGTTGTGGATGCCCCCTTTGTTCTTGTACACTGGCATGAGTATGCTTCTTCTTCAGTCATCTAGGATATGGCTTTCTCTCCACACTGCTGTGAATACCCTCAGAAGCCCTTTCTTCCCTGTTTCACCCAGCATCCTTATCATATCTGCTATGACCTCATCTGAGCCTGCTGATCTCCCTGATTTCATTTTCCTTAGTGCTGTTCTTACTTCTTCTTTGATGGGCTCCTTCTCTTCTCTCACCATAGGCTGTGCTTGGGGAAGTACAGTTTCTGTGGAGTTTTCTTCATTCAGAAGTTGCTGGAAGTGATCTGCATGCCATGATAGTAAATGTGATTCAGAGATATGTAAATTAACTGATTAGAAGGTCTTACATCATTGTGGCTATCATGTCTCTGAATCACAAATTGGCATGTCATTGAAGATAGACATTTTTAACATGAGCCATATGGCTTGTGCTAGGCCAATTAATGAATCACCAGGCATATAACGCTAGTTTGCTGGTTCATCTGTAAGAAGAAACTTTGTCTTTCCTCATCTGAGCAAAGAACAAATGTTAGCCCCACTGTGAAGTCTATGGAAACTAAATACCCATAATGTCACCACTGTGTGACCTTTTTTCACATTTCTCATTTACTACATCTTTGACTATCTTTTACGAACATATCTGCCATGCTTCACTTCTGCCCACATTCTTAGATTCTAAAATTTTACAAAATGACACTTTTTGCAACAGTGCGAAATGACAGCTGACAGTTCAAAAGATAACCTTATGAATATGTTCTCAGCTCATAACTTTACCCTTCAGAATTATTAACCTGTCAATCCACTAAAACTCATGATTTATACTGAATGCTAGGAGAATTAAACACCATAACTTTATATTATTTTATGATTTCCATCTCATATTTTTAATATACCACTATAAGACACATCCTTATGAACTATGTAACAGCCGTTTCACATTCTTTTTTTCCACTGCCTACTAACGCTCATATTTCACTATGGGCTAGTCTTCCTTCACTCTGTAGGTGAGAACAGATCATGTAAGCTCTCATGCAAGCAGCTATTGGGGATTTCTCTTTAATGACTCTCACCTTGCCCCTGGTGGCTGATATAGGCACCAATAACACTGTGGGGGGCATCCTATACTAGCCCCATGACGTGCATACTCCCACCCAAATGCCTGTTGAAATCTACCATTACCATCTTGGAATATCCAAGCCCACATCCCCTGTTACTATGGCCATTCTAAGTGTGCAAGCATATGCCCCAGGCATAATTTTGATTAGAAATCTTACTATTTAGCAAACTATAATTTCCTGAATCATGTCTCACTGAACACAGTAATTTGAAAATATTTGCAAGAGCTGTTTTCCCAAAAAAGAGTACCTTTAAGATGTTTAGCAGTCAAAACTTGGATTGACACACGCTGCATATCTCCTGAGACTGAATATTTAAGCTGGGAAAGGGTAAAAAACAGACTTTTCCCCGATCACTGCATCATCAATCTGTTCAAACCAGGTTTCACAGAATTGTAGTGATGTAGTAAATTGCTGCTTTTATACATGGTAGCAATACACCCTAGTCACTCTGATGCCATTTGACTTGCTGATGTGAAGTAAATCCATCGGTAAGGGGTTGGAAAATGCCTTGCATGCCAGAGATCGGTCATCTTTTAGCACTCTGTAAGATACTGAGTATAGTTTTAAGGCTTTGAGTTGGTCCATGTAGGACATATTGCTTAGATCTTGTATTCTTTTAGTAAGATATCTCTGTGGCTGTTCCAGTTGTTACATGTGTTTGGACAGATACATGCCAAAGGGGGCATTAGATTCAATAACTGGCTTAATGAGGGCTGAGCAAAGCGAGGCAATGACATCCCTAGATCTACACACAATCCCTTTGTTTACAAGCTGTGCAATGTAGAATGGCCTTTTTACAACAATGGACACAAGTTGGTCAAAGGTTAGGTCACTGTCCACATAAGTTCCCAAATCCCAAACAACATGGTCAATACTTAGGGGTGTATTATCAATGGGGTAGTTCCCTATTGTCGATAACTTCCTAAAGGATACAATAATGCATTTTTTGGCATTTAGTTTCAGTTCATGATTTTGCCACCATTTATTTATTTGGGACAAACTTTCCTGCATGATGGCTCAGTCATTTGGGGATTTAGTGACTGCTCCTACCTTGCATTCATTTGCAAACTTAGTCAATCAGAGACCTTTAATATTGGCTTTTACTTCAGAAACGTAGATGCCAAACAGGACAAGTCCCAGCACAGAATCCCGGGGAACACCACTGGTGACTGGTCTCTTTGTGAAAGTAACTCCCCCTGTTTTGATTACCTGCATCCTATCTGTGAGCCACTTGATAATCTAGATGGTGACATAAGAATTTATTTCCAGTTTATTTAGCTTTTCTACTATGCTTGAATGGGGAATTGTGTTAAAAGTTTGGGCCATGTCAAGGTATGTCATGTCTACCAATTTGCCCTCATCCATTGCTTTTGTGACATTTTCAAAAATATCTATCAGGTTGAGTTAGCATGACCTGCCATTGATGAATCCAAACTGAGATGAGTGTTTGTAGGCTCCTGATGTCCTGATTGATTAGTTCCATGATAAGTCTTTCCAGGGCTTTGCATATAAGCTGGTCAGACTTATGGGTCTGTAATTGTCTGGTTTGTTGACAGTTTTCCCTTATGCAGGGGAGGGACTGTAGCTGTTCTCCATTCACTTGGTACAAAACCTGTATGGAGGCTGAGATTAAACAGTGTTGTTAGGCTTGTGGCTAAATTGTGCTTCATGCTGTTTAGAATGCATATAGGGATATTGTCAGAATACATCGACACAGTATTTTTAGCTTTTGCTAGCACTTTTAGGACTTGAACTTGTGTTATAACACAAATATATATATATATATATATATATATATATATATATATATATATATATATATATATATATGAGCCTGTCTGTTATTATCGTAAATCCACTTCACGAACTTCAAAAAACTGGGATGACTTGACCAAACACTTACTTTTATGAACTCTCAGATCACTGGAATTTTACTCTGGGAAAGGAGCCACTTGGCCACCATGGTGAACTTTGCCCTTTTCCCCATTGTAGTGCAATCTCAGAGTTGGTATATTTAGTTAGAGAGGGTGACGGTGTGACAGGCGAAGCCCCCCCCAATTTAGGTGGGTTTGATCTGCTTTGATTTCTTCATTTCGCCGTGGTGGCCAAGTGGTTCTTTTCCCAGAGTAAAATTCCTGAGATCTGAGAGTTTGCAAAGGTAAGTGTTCTGCGAACTCATCACAGTTTTTTGAAGTTCGGTGAAGTGTTTTTTCGATATAGATATATTCTATAGTAGTTGTCAGTAATTCTTTATGACCATTTTGCAAACAAGCAATGCAGTATCACACTAAAAGCTACATACTAGCCCTGTGGACAGTACTGCAAAAGAATGCTGCCCATAAAAAATCTTCTGATACTTACCAACATCATGACATATCCATATGCACTGAATAATCTAGGATCTCAGACATAATTTCTAAAGTGAGAAAGCTGTCTAGCTGCTGCCAGGTTAACCCATACTTCTTGTAACATCCCTTCTCAGGGCCAGTAATCTAGGAGCCCCCAATCCTCACCACTGACACCAGTGAGGGATGTTCACTTGTAACAAAAATAGATACACACAGTATATTCAGATGCAGCTCTCTGCAACAAGCACAATTTCCCTTAACTTATTATATCTGAGTGACACCTCCAGATGCATCTGCAATTAACTCCTACTGGCACCTCCAGGCATTGCTTGTTCATATTTGCATCGATAACTCAAAACCTGTGCTATGTACAAGGTTTTAAGATGTTTCATCTTAAAGCTTATACAATGGCAAACTCAAGTGCATTAATGTTTGACCTCTGTCTAGTGCAGGTATATATTAACTGTTGTTTATATGACATTAATTTCTATATATATAATTTTCACATTTTTCTAAATATTCAACAACCAGGTAACACAGAAAGAACTCCTTAGCATCATATGAAAGCTCTCAGCAAGATGAATAAAATGTTGCTGACAGTATGTGTGTAACTTCAGTAGTTGCTGAGATATTATAAGTTGTTTACAAAATATTACAAATGTAATAGTTATTGTGACTTATAAAATTTGGTTTAAGACCTAAAACCTAAAGAATACTACCACTATATAAATAGTTTGTGCTAAAGAGATTGCCATTTATACTTCTTTCATAACCTCTATGGTTCAGAGATATGACCATTTGTTTGAAATGTGAGGGTATAATTTGATTTTGTCAAAGGGCTTACAGTAGGTTCCTGAGCTCCATTGGAGTGAGTGAGTTAAGACCACACAGGGAGCACATTCCCATCCTGAGGCTGGGTTTCCCGCTCTCTCACCAGGCCCCACATAAGACTCCTCACTGACCATAGATGTAGAGTTGAGTCCTTAGCCAAGTGTTCCAAGCCAAGTCCTCCACCACCCTCTCTGTGAAACCAGCTGACACAGACACACACACACACACACACACACACACACACACACACACACACACACACACACACACACACACACACACACACACCTGGGAAAGTCTGGCATAGATTTACTAGCTATGCCCCCTCTTCCAAGACTATAAGGTAGGTACTGCCACCAGAACACTCCAAAGCCAGCTACTCTAAGGCTCTTACAAGGGTAACAATTATACTGAGTAAAATTAATACTAATACAAATGGTAGTGTTTGACCAATGCAGCAAGGCTTTCAGGAGTGGCCACAGTGTCACCAAATCAATATAAGTACTCTCAAAGATTAAAATATTCTCTAAAAGAGTAGCCACAATGAAAGGTTTAACTATATTTAATAATAAATAATGAAAGAGCATGAAAATACTAAATATCTATTTACAATAAACACCAGAGTTTCATCACAGGAAATATTAAAAATAACATAGATTGATAGATTCACATAGATACAGAAAAACAGTACTTAACTAATCTCACTATATTTTCTTGACTGATCTATAAAATTACTATTCTCTGGTTACTTAGTAAAGCAAGGCAAAGTGAAGTGGTTATGTGATCCTTCTTTGTCAGGTTTCAAAAGCAGACTGCCTTAGACTTCTGTCTCAACTAGTGTCACTCATCCCTTCTAACATAGATGACAAGAACAACTGAATAAAAATATCACCGTTCTCCAAAGTGTCCCAGGGCAAAACAGTGCAAATAATCCAAACGAAAACCTCAGGACACACCACGAGAAGTAAGAGCACAATCTTCTTTTATTCAGGAATCAGCATAAAAAACAGGAAGAATGAAGGGATAAGCGCTTTCACGTGCACATGGCACGCTTCTTCAGATCACAATTAAACTAAGAAGTTTCTCTGTTCAAATAGTCATCAACATCCAATAGCAGCTTTCTAACAATTAAGAAGTAAAACTCAACCATTCCACAATGAGGCATACAATTAAGCATACAATTAAATAAAGGTGTGACTGCTGTTCGTATAGCAGATGACATGAAAATGTACAAAACCTTTAAATTCAAAAATACATTGTTGAAAACAAACAGTTCTTCAACGCATTCACATCTAGTTTGTAGGCCTTAATATTCTAAAAACGCCTGATTGCTATTATTTCTAAAGGGCGTAAAAATAAAAATATTTTGTGAGCGAGTTATCTTAAAGTTGTCTCTACTCTAAGTCAAGAAGAATATTCTATTCCTAGTTCCTGATTTGTTAAATGACCAATGATAGAAAACTTCCGTTCACTTCCTTCCAAAACATTGCTCTAAGGTTGTACTAAATGCAGGCTGATGAACCATAACTGCTTTGTCCCTCCGTAAATCCAAATCACATTGTTAAAGGGCAAGTGGTAGTTCATTTAACAAAAGTGTAGTGCCAGAATGCTTTTGAATACATATAACATTTTTAACATCAATATTTCTGTAGAGACAACTTTAAGGTAACTCGCTCACAAAATATTTTTATTTTTACGCCCTGTAGAAATAATAGCAATCAGGAGTTTTTAGAATATTAAGGCCTACAAACTAGATGTGAATGCGTTGAAGAACTGTTTGTTTTCAACAATGTATTTTTGAATTTAAAGGTTTTGTACATTTTCATGTCATCTGCTATACGAACAGCAGTCACACCTTTATTTAATTGTATGCTTAATTGTATGCCTCATTGTGGAATGGTTGAGTTTTACTTCTTAATTGTTAGAAAGCTGCTATTGGATGTTGATGACTATTTGAACAGAGAAACTTCTTAGTTTAATTGTGATCTGAAGAAGCGTGCCATGTGCACGTGAAAGCGCTTATCCCTTCATTCTTCATGTTTTTTATGCTGATTCCTGAATAAAAGAAGATTGTGCTCTTACTTCTCGTGGTGTGTCCTGAGGTTTTCGTTTGGATAGATGACAAGAAGGCGGGGTGTTTCATTTAGATGATGTTTACATCTCAGCAGCTTACTACAAAATGGCAATCAGACTTGTACATTCTCAGTATTTATACACTTATCAAATGCTTGGATAGCTTCTTAAAAGTACATACACACACATTGATCTACATCCTCCCTCTAAAAAAATATTGCCCTTGGTAAAAACAGCATTAGAGTTAGACATGCATTATTATAGAAATTAGAAACAAACACAATGTTCTTGTCCAAATTGCCATGTATCTCTTACATGGTCTAGAGATACGACTGGATCTTGTAACATAACAATCTGGACTAACTTTAGCAAAAGTGGTAGTCTTCAATGAACAACTCATATCAAGAACTTCTGGATTCATCACAGGGATGGGAATAGTCCCTGGAACTTCCTCTAGAATTGGAAAATTGGGCAACTCACTCTGAGATAAAGAGTCTTTCTCACAGGCTATGTGCTGTGGTATAGGCTTGGACACCGTTCTCAAATGTTTCTGATTCTGCCTAAACTCTGCTCCTTGTGATTCCACAATGTACAATCTTAGCTCCAGACAAATACTCTTCACAACACCAATCTGATCACAACCCTTGGAGGTTTGCATCCTTACCACTTCTCCTTCTCATAACAGATTGAGCTGTTTGCTAATCTTATCATAGTAGGATTCCTGGGTTAAACGCTTCTTCAACAGACTGGCTTTCACTGACCTGTTGTTCATTAAAAATGGAACCAACAATTGACTACTGATTGATAACGTGGTTCTGGTTTGTCTCGACAGAAGTCTCTGAGCAGGTGAATCAAGATGTTTATCATGAGGAATATTTCTGAGATTCAAGAGATTCAGGAAAACATCACTATTGTCTCATTTTGACGTCTCTAGTAACTGCTTTGCACTTTGAACTGCACATTCTGCCAAATCATTTGACCATGGATACTCTGGGCTACTAGTGACTTGAGTAAAGTCCCAGTCTTCAGCAAATCTTTTGAACTGTTGGCTTGTAAACTGCATGCCATTGTCGGAAATAACTTTGTGTGGACTACCATGGACTGCAAAATAATGCTTCATCTTAGTAATGACATTACTGGATGCTAGGTTAGGAAGTAGGTCAATCTTGAACCAATTGGAGTAAGAGTCTACTAACACCAAATAACGTTGAGCATTCCACTAGAAAATGTCAGTGGCTACTGTCGAGCAAGGTAGTTCAGGAATCTGTTATAGCTGAAGTGGTTCCTTCTGTTGATGTGGCTTTGTACTATTACACATGGAACAAGATAAAAATGCTCTCTCAAAGTCTTGTGACATAGAAGGCCAAAATACTAGGTCTCTCACCCTTCGTTTGGTAGAGTTGGCTCCTGGGTGACCACAATGCAAGATAGTAATGTACTCTTCTTGCAAGGACTTTGGAACAATTACTTTTGGACCTTTCTTAATAATACCTTTGTCAGACAAAATATCATTTCTGTATGGAAGATAAGGCTGCATTTCTTGAGATAAACTAGATCACTTTGACAGCCATCCTTGATTGATAAAGTGGTTAAGCCTTTGTAAAAGTGGATCTGTGGCTGTGTGATCTCTGAGCTCATTAAGACGTGTGAAAGAAAAATTACTCACTTCCATGACTTCAAATTCAAGGCTCTCATTTTCATGCTGTTCTGTGGTATTTCAAGGTGATCTGGACAATGTAACAGCAAGATAAAGAAGTTTGCTTTCTTTATACTTTTTGCAGTCTTAGCATCATATGTTGCAATCTGGCTAGAGCTGAATTCATTGGCTTTCTCAAGATAGTAACTAGTGGTTGGTGGTCTGTTTCGATTTGGATAGGTCTACCATAAACATGATCATGAAACATGCAAATGCAATTGCCAAAAGCTCTTTATCTCAGAAACAAACACAATGTTCTTGTCCAAATTGCCATGTATCTCTTACATGGTCTAGAGATACGACTGGATCTTGTAACATAACAATCCAGACTAAATTTAGCAACAGTGGCAGTTTGGGTAAGAGTTCTCAATGCATAGGCAACAGGATGGCCCTCTTGTAGAATGACTGAACCAAGGCCAAATGTTGAAGCATCACATGAAAGTAACTGGCTTGTGGATATCATAGTATCTGAGAGTTGGTGGACTAGCAATTCTCTATTTCAGGACATCAAATGCTGTTTGGTGTTGCTCTAACCAAGACCAGAATACATCTTTACCTTTTAGCTCTCTAAGCAGTGCTGATAGTTTCCTCAAGTCTGAAATGAACTTGCATAGATAGTTAACGATGCCAAGAAAATGTTGCAGGACTTGAATTTTGTCTGGAGCTGTCAACTTGAGAATGGCTGTTTGCTTGGAAGAGTCTGGTTGTAGGCCTGTACTAGTAAATAAATTACCAACATAAGTGACCTCTTGTAGCTTGAATTTGCATTTCTGTGAATTAAACTTAAGATTCACTTGATGTGCTCTTTAGATACCCAGAAAAAAGTTGCTCCACTGCACATTGAAAAACTTCACTTGCAGAATTTATCCCAAATGGCATTCTCAAAAATCTGTACCTGCTAAACAGAGTACTGAATGTAGTGAGCAGTGATGATTTCTTGTCAAGCTGAATTTGCCAAAATGAACTCATTGCATCTAAGACAGAAAAAACAGTGACATTTGGCATAAGTGCTGCAACTTCTTCAACTGTGCACATTGGATGATGAGGTCTTTTTAGCACTTTGTTCAAATCTCATAGATCAATACATATTCTGATATCATCAGAACATTTCCTATGAACTACCACCAGGGGCGGCCCATGCTATTGGACTGCAGGACTGCAGCCATCCCAGCTGTTAGAGAAAGAAGAAAGGAGAAGAAAGAAAATAAAAAATAAAATAAAATAAAAAAATCGTGGACCTTTGTGCATGCGCACTCTCAGCATTTCCGAGATTCAGACTGCTGCTGAACCAGTCCTGAGCATGCGGAGAGCTCTGGACGTATTCAGCAGCAGTCCGGATTAGAAACACAGCAGTCAGGAACATCCCAGAAGTCTATGCAGTTAGTTACAGCTGCATAGACTTGGAAAGGGATCGGACTGCAATGTTGGCAGCCTGGCCTGCTCTGGCAGGATGGAAGGACTTCACCACAGAATCGGTGACGTCACTGGAGCTACCCTGGGCAAGTAGTGCTTAGCGAGTGGAATATGGAGCTACCCCAGACAAGTTGAGCTTAGCGGGTGGAATATGGAGCTACCCTGGACAAGTAAGGTAAGTTAATGGTGTGTGTGTGTGTGTGTGTGTGTGTGTGTGTGTGTGTGTGTGTGTGTGTGTGTGTGTGTGTGTGTGTATGATGTAAGTAACATTTACTAGCATAACATTCAAATTGCCGAATAAAATAATTCATTGCTTCCATTTTGGTATTTTGTTTAAAAAGTGTCAGTGGTATTCACTTATGAATTAAAAATATGTTCATATATTTCTTTTAGACAATTGCTTTTTTAATGATTCCACCAATAGAATAATGAGCATTGGCCATTATATTCACAAATCTGTAAAATAGAAACATTAAATGAAAGATAATATGTGCCTGCATCACAAAAAGTTTCAATAAAATATATTAAGGCTCTGAGTTTGCTAATGTGGAAGAAAATGTTGAAATTGTTCAGTGTCTAAAGAACTTGAACTCAATTTGCTGTCTTAGCCTTCTTTTCTTTTCCTGTCATGGTGAGGATGATTGACACTAGTGGATAATGAATGGCTGAAATGAAATTATTTAATTTTTGTTGACTGTGTATTAAAACATGTCTACAGTCATGGGAAAGAGGTTACAAGGTTTTATTGCTGATTTCTAATTTTAAGATTTGTAACACATGAACTGTTATCTACTGGAGATACAACTCTCAAATAATACAAAAAGAAGGATGCAATGGACATAAAACTGTTCTTGCACAGTTTTAATTTGGTCTATTGCTAGCAAATAATCTATTTTTTTTTATTATCTTAAGGATCTGATGAAACATGCTAGATGTTTCATAGAGTCTACAAAGGGGATTTGTCACCTGTATAGTCTGATGAAGTAGTCAGCTGAAAACAAAAATGTGTACAGTCTTTGCAGGTGTACAGACCTGAGCCAGAGCTATAACACTACACATACAGGAAAGGGGGTGTTGCATTTTAATTAAAGAGTTAAGAATATGAGATAATACAATACAGATGTTTCAGGTGTCAGTTTATGTTTCATCTACAAGAAAGAAGCCAATAATAAACATGAGACTTTGAAGCTCTTCTTCATAACAGATATACAATGAAAACATTTACAATTATATCTCTCAAGTGAAATACATCTGCCCTTTGTGCATAAATTAGTCCATATACAGTTAAACATGTGAAAGTCCATGTGTGTTACTGAACTTGGGTTACTTGACTCACAAGCAGAAAATCAGGTATTGAGTATAAAGTTATAACAATGTTACCAATGAAAATATTTATGCTGTTTTCCTTGACTGTGTATGCCACATCAAATTAAATAATATTTTTCTGTCAGTGGCACAGAGGAAAATGTTCCAATGTAGTTTTAATAAAACTACTATTTTTATACAATGAAAATAAAGCAAGAAAGTGATGCAGTACAAGATCTGTACTAGAGAAAACATCAATAGGCCATAAACCAGCATACAGCAGTTAAGTAGGCTGAAACGGGTGATCATTTTACAGGCTGTAGTTTCAAACAGAGCTAGGACAGCTGGTAGTGGGGAAGGGTATACTTACTTTATGAGACAGTGGCCCTTTTTTATTTTATTTCAAGAAAGGTAGATGGAGAAATATCTAATGGCACATCAGAGGACAGAAAGAGGGTACATGTATGGACGTAAGGACACATGAACAATCCTGCAACATAGACAAAGACCAATAGGGGTGTTGATACAAGCAGGGTGGACAGTGGATAGGTACACATACTGACAGAGGAAAGACAAGTGGTGATGGGGATAAATGGATGGCAAATTGGGAATGAGATGACACATACGAAAGAGGATCACAATGATTCTGGATAGGATGGCATCCCAGCTCCTGAACAGACTGCCTTAGATTGGACCCAGTCAGAGATACATCACCACCATGACTGCCCTTCATACTGTGGCCTAACTCAGAGGGCACTTTATGCAGTGCTGGGCTGACGTGTGACTTCTCTTGTCACATAAGGAAGGTCTCCATAAACAGACCACTGCTCCACAAATTCTGTCATTAGATCCTCCAACTCTTGCTAGGTAAAAAAAGTGTGACCTACCAGCAGTGTCAGCAGAGAAAGCAAAATTACCTCCCTCCAGTGACCGAGCACCAGAGGCCACCAAAGTCGCTTCTAGATCAACTTCCCTCCTGCAGCTTGACCTCTGTCACCTGATGGAAAGGCATGTCTGGATGCAGATGGTGAGCTTGCAAGAGAAAGCATGGCAGTAGGGCATACCAGAGACCACTGCTAGAGCACAGGCACAGCTGTTGGCTGACCCTGCATAAAAAAGTAACATTAATGGAGAGACATTAAAAAAGAAAAAACACCAAATACAAATATAAAAAGACAGCAACAAAGATAGAGAGAGATAATAAAGAAAATAGTATTTCACCAATGTGTCTAACTAGAGGTGGAAGAAACAGCTGCTAGGTATGTTATCATGCTGAGAGCCATAATACTGACTAGGTATAAAATGTCATACATTACTGTTGGAAGAGGTGTGTCAGCATAGTGCCAGTTGATTTAGGGTAATGGGGATTGTGACACCTTTATCAAGTGGGCATAGACAGCTGCTAGGTATGTTATCATGCTGACAGCCATAATACTGACTAGGTATAAAATGTCATACATTACTGTTGGAAGGGGGTTGTCAGTGTAGTGCCAGCTGATTAGTG
Source organism: Protopterus annectens (assembly GCF_019279795.1). Classification (NCBI taxonomy): domain Eukaryota; kingdom Metazoa; phylum Chordata; order Ceratodontiformes; family Protopteridae; genus Protopterus; species Protopterus annectens. The sequence goes on along the minus strand of NC_056737.1, from coordinate 1,938,618,690 downwards.
GGGATTGTGCCACTTTTATCAAGTGGGCATAGACTTGGAAAGGGTGGGTAGAGAACACCTCAGGTTTGAACCCTGTACCTTGAATGCAGATGGCAAGGGCCTGAATTCCCTACCCACCACCACCATCTGTAACAAAATTTGCAGATTTTTGCCTCATATTTGTTCTGTTCTGTTCCTCATAAAATCTGTGGTTTCTGTATTTTTGTTTCCTTGCACAGTCAGTAGTGCAGTGGTGCACTGGTAGCATTGTTGTCTAACAGCTGTAGGTTCTCTGGTTTGATTCTTAGTTGGGGTACCTTCTGTGTAGAGTCTGCATGTTGGTTAAATGTAAAAATAGCAGGCATATAAATTTCAGACTTCATATTCATCAGAAAGTACACAATAACATGAAACCTTTTATTCTAGCAATTTTCTAAGTTTATAACATGGATATTTCAAATTTGTCCCTATTTTTGGGACTGTATTACCCCATTATTGGCTTCATCCAGGTGTTTTGTGCTAAGGTTGAGAGCTATGGTGATAACTGCATTCACTGAATATGTTTGGGGGCTGTATTCCCCCATTACTGTCTTTATCCACATGTTTTTTGCTAAGAGGTTGAGAGCTATGGTGAGAAATGAATTCACTGAATATGTTTGGGGGCTGTGTTCCCCCATTATTGGCTTCATCCAGGTTTTTGTGCTAAGGCTGAGAGGTATGGTGAGAACTGAATTCACTGAATATGTCTGGGGGATGTATTCCCCCATTATTGGCTTTGTTCAGGTGTTCTGTGCTAAGAGGTTGACAGCTATGGTGAGAACTGAATTCACTAAATAGGAGCCATTTAAGTTTCAGTCTTCCACTCTTTTACAAAATAGATGATTTGGCATAGTGGTATGTTGCTCTGACTGTTTTGCATAGGGTCCTGGGTTCAATACTTGGCAGTGAAATGTATGGTGGCAATGCAGCATTTTATTCCAACAACATTCCAACATTATACAAGCAATATTTAAAATGTGTCCCTGGTTTTTGGGCTTTTGTCCCTCCCCCCAATAAATTTTGGATTTTTCCAGATTTCTTGTGCTGCAAAGTTCAGAGATACAGCTGAGTGTTGAGTAGATTTTACAAGGAGCTGAGAGCTGCAGGAGAACAAACATTTAGTGCTGCTTATGGTACATCTGCATGCATAGTTAACAGCACAACAGGTAGTGTACTTGCTTTTGGTGCAAAAGACTGTGGGTTCTACTCTCACAGTCGGTAGATGCATTGCTGATACTGTACTGTGTTGTGAAGTGGGTGGATGCTGCAGTCCTTTTTGGCAAAGATACCTAGTAACTATGAACCTGTTGTCAGTTTGCCATCCATTCCTTATTGCAATAATACTAGCTTATCATTTTTTACTGCAACATAGGCAATTTATTCCTCAACAGCAACATGCACTTTATTTGTAGATGAAACAATGAAATATAAAGTTATTTGCTAGCAGCAACCTCTTCGTTAGTTATAGATCTCTTTAATGTGGAATTACTTAGATGACTTTTACTTCTGCAGAGATTGTGCATATTTACTGATACTGGTGGACTGTAGAACTTTGAGTAGACTTTTATGATGGAAATGTTCTGAACTGGGCAGTTTTGTCATTATTAGTGCATGCATTGTGTTTTATTATTTATTGGAAAAATGTTCAAAACAATAAATTTAAAACGCCCTCTAACAGCTGTACTGTAATACATGAGGAATATAATTTAATACAATCAGGAAGGTGCATCAAAGAACACATTTTTGTTTCCTGTGCAAGGGGTCTACGATTTGAAAACAGCCCAAAGTTAATCTTTCTCTGCTACGGGCCAGATGTATTTTCTTTGAATGTGGGTTTCAATGCTGTTTCAATGAATGTGAGTTTCAAGGGCAGAAAAGTTTTAATGCTGTCTATTTTCATTGTGAGACTGCATTGCTTTGTTTAGCAGATTTATATTAGTGTTTGTGCTGTACAATGTAAAATAAAACTTTTAAATGAAATCCAAATCATCATAGAAGTAAAGCAGTATGCACATTACAGTGTTTATGGTAAATGTGGTGAAATAGCCAAGTCATGGTACACTGGAATAGCTGCAGGGGGGAGCCCCATCGACCATGATTTTGTGAGGTGGGGAAGGGTGGCAAACTCAGACATCCCCGGCTGAACTATACCTCTTAGCTGTCCAGATTTTTGCAAAATGAATAGATTTTTGCTTCTTATTTTTGGTTTGTTCCTCATAAGATTTGTGTTTTTTTGGCAAATCATTTGGGAATGAAGTCACTAAATAATGACAGACATTGAGTTTCAGACATCATACTCTTCAGAAAAATGTATGCTAAAGCAAGACCTGTTGTTCTGTCAACTGACTATGTTTATACAAGACCAACTTTTAGTACTGTTCGTATGTTCCCCCAATATACTTGGCCTTATCCAAATTTCCTGTGCTAAGAGTATGAGAGGTACACTCAAATAAATCACTTTATAGAATTAGGTATATCCAAACCTCTCAACTGTCCCTGATTTTGGCACAAAATGTTGCTCTCCCCCAAATAATCCCTCCGCAAAATGACAAATTTGAAAGAAAACATGGAGGATTTACAATTAATAAATAATTGTAATGATCAGTTATAGATTATTTTTAATTTCAACAATGCATGTAGATTCTCTTATTTTGTCAGCTGCTCAAGTTAACAGTACTAATATTAAAATTGTCCCTTCTTTGACAGGTTCCCAGCTGTATTGTGTGGGTATTTTATATTTTTGCATCACATTTTTGGTCTGTTTTTCATAAAAATTTGGTTTTCTCACAAATTAGTGGCAAATCATTAAAGATTGAAGTTAGAAAATGATAGACATTTGAGTTTCAGATTTCATACCCTTCAGAAATTTCATACTAATGCAAGACCTACTACTCTATTATCTTCCGAAGTTTATAAGAGCAATATTTAAAAATTGTCCTTATTTTTGGGGCTATGTTCCACTTCTGTTTATGGCTTTGTCCAGATTTCTTGCTCTGAGGCTGAGATATGACAAATGTATCAGGGCCATCACCGTCAGCCAGAGACATTTAATTGTGACTTACTTGTTGCACCCCACTCCCCCACTTAGTGACTCTGGATGTGTCCAAGCAAGGCAAGGAACAGTTATGCAGTGTAAGTGTGCAGAGTATCCCCCCCATCCAAGGTAGACACAAGTACTACAGTGGCTTTTCATCTGTCCTTGATTTTGAAGAATATTTTGGTTTTCTGTCATATTTTTATACTGTTGATTTATGCTTCTTATTCAGAAAATGCATGTCATTGCAGTGCCTGTTGCTATGTGTTCAAGTAGCAATGCTTTAATGACCATCAGGTAAGCTTGTCTGAGACTGTAAGATGCAAGTAAGCTTTAATAAGCATTCTGTTAAAGAATTATCAACACTGAAGGCCTTTTTGTTGTTGCCTTGCAGAGAATATTTACATAACTAGATAGCGTATAAGCCTTAAGTACTGAAATGCATATGGCAGTATTTATAATAAAGGACAGGATTACAGTATTTTCAGAAGCTCATTACATTTGTTGGAGACTTCAGTCATCTTTGCAGGCTTTACCTGTAAACTAAATAGAATGCCAGTCTGTCATGTGTGGTCCATAACCTGTGTAGTAATTCTTTAAGCAATTTGTCTTGAGCTTGTTTCTTGTTTGCTGTTCATTTTTTACTTTGATCATGCTTTCCCCATGAAACAACTAGATAGTTGTTGTCAGGCAGCAGGTCTTTTTTGGATAAGAAACATTTTTACAAGTTGGGGGATTGCTACTTTCAGCATGTTACTTGGTACTTTTATAAAGCTAAATATAAATTAAAATTAGAACTGCCGTACAAGAAGAATAATGGTTTGAGTTGAGTGCTGCTTGTTTTTTTATACCTGATTTCGACTGGCACTCCAGTAATGTATTTTAAAAGTAATTTATTTTTTCATGCCTCACAACCTTTTTGTTTCCATCTAGATATTAATTAAGCTGTCATGTAGCCAATGCATTAAAATATTTTTTTTCTTCTCCGCTTCATTTTGTCTTGATTGGACTCTCATAATGACGATTTTGCACCCAGGGCAGCGTATTTAATTAAGGTCCCAGTTTTTGTAGTTTTGAGCATAGCTCCACCCCTTTCTAGTTGGGCACACCCCTTCCCACTGGCCCCACCCATTCAGCTGTCTCCTGCAGCCCCCCTTTGATTTGAAGTCACCAGCCACCACTGGCTACCACCATGGAAGATATCCATTCAGATGGAGTAGCAGAACCAAATGGACAAATCACACCTTGTCGCACCATTTTATCTAGCTTGGCTTTGACTCTGCCGTGCATAGCTATTGGAACTTTTTGAGCTGGCCTGATAACTGGACTGACATCTGGATCTAATTTCATGGAGTACACAACTGGAAGCTTCCCTAATTTGTCTTGAAAGAGATCAGTGTATATGTAGAAAAAATGTACTGGGTGAAATTAGAGTCTTTCAAGCTAACATGATGGACTTCCTTATTAAATGAAAGCAGTCCCATTTTCAAACTGTCTCTGAGCCCTAATAATGATGGGATGTGCCTCTTGACCACATAAAATAATGTAATAGTAATAAGTTGTAGTTTCTCTCAGGAGAGTAATATGAAAGCACTACCGAGCCTTCAGTCTGAATTTCTTTACCTCCATAAGCAACAAGCTTCACACATCTTACCAAATCAAGCCTTTCACCATGAAACACTCTAGCAAATGTTTCTGCTGACATAACGTTGCACTTGGAACCTGTGTCAACTTTGAGCTCTATGGGTTTGTCATTTATCTGAACAGTACAAAATACTTCACTCTTTCCCCTTAAATCTACTGCGCTGACTGTTTCATAAAGCATTGACACACCATCCACATAAAGACTGGGGTTACAGCTCTCTAATTGATCAACTTGTTTCTTAAAATGTTCCCTTTTAATGAAAGAATGTGGGCCTTTTGATTTACAAAAACTTTTGAAATTATTCCATTTATTGCATTTGTTGTACTGCTGACCAAAAACTAAACATTTCTCCCTTTTAGATTCATGATTTTCACCACAATTATAACAATTGGCAATAAAACTAGATTGGGACCCATGCTTTGAGTTTGCTGACTCACTTCACTGAGACTGTTCAAACTCTGGAATTTGCTGGAAATCTCTGGGGTTTACCAGTGAGTGTTGCAGGGGCTACAGTTGTTGCCATGTGCTTGGGCCTGTTTCTTTTAACCACGTGCTGCATACTATCAACATGAGCTTTGTCACTGCACCTTCTAGAGCTGTTCTCACTTATAAGCATATCTGTGTGCTTTTCTGTAAGCTTATATATCTGACAAATCTTAATGGCCCTATTCAAAGTTAAATCACTGTCATGAAGCAAAAGCTTTCTCACAGCATCATCTTTAATACCACACACAAATATGCCCTTTATCAACTCATTTTAGCCTTATTTCTCAAGTCAGTTATATATGCTATAAACGTTTCTCCAGGCTTTTGATCCCTTGGGTGTAAAATAAGTGCCTTTCCATTGTAACATTTGTCTGGGGGGTTACACATTTCTCTAAATTCACATTTTAAGCACTCAGGGTCCTCCCTTGACTCAGCCTGTGCAACAATATGATGCCCCCCCCCCTCTCCTGCATAGACAGCAGGTGCATACACAAATTAACGCTCCCTTTCAATAGCTTCTGACCCAGCTAAATTAAGCAAAATAAATGCCTTTGTACTTTATCAGAAAATGCAGCCTGTATGAAAATGTCGTACTCTTGCTCAACACTCTCCATTTCTCCTCAGTATTATTGTCAAACGGAAGTGCACTGGATTTTTGAAATCTGTCTGCCATGCCCACAAAGTTTGTATAAACACATTGAAAATATGCCCCTTGTAATTATGTATGAACAAACTGTTCTCTGAGCTTGTAATAACATTCAAATGCACAATACATTCTTCTAAACACTTTACTTTGCAAAATATGCTCTGCAATGGCTGTATTCTGTGAAATAACTTGTAATACTGCACAAACATGCAAACACTTTATACATTTCTGATAACTCAGATAGCTTTATTCAATACAAAAAATATGTGCTTAGAGAAATATGTGGCAGTTTCCTCTTATTTTATTAGTTTTATGAAATTTGGGCTTTATTTCAAACATTTTCCATAGTAATTTGAATACTTTTATCAATATTGGACATATAGGTTTATTCAGATATTGTTTGGAGCATTCTGTATACCTTGCTTCATATTTTGCAAATAAGAAATAGTTCTGAGCAAGTTTCAATACCTGAAATTTGTTTCTGACCTGTTTTGCGAATTATGTGTGTAGTAGGTATGATTCACTCGTTTATATTCCTCCAATGCCAGCTGGTTGCCTCTCGGACTTAAGTGGGAGAAACTGAAGCTCTTTCTGGCAATGAATCATTTTTGCCATTCTTCTTCTATGCTCATGTCCCTTTAGACATGAAGACGGGTATTTCATTTAGATGATGCTTACATCTCAGCAGCTTACTATAAAATGGCAGTCAGACTTGCACATGCTCAGTATTTATACACTTCTGCAAGCCCTTGGATAGCTTCTTACAGGTACACACACACACATTGATCTACATCTAGTATTAAAACATCATTTCAGGGTTGGATTACAGAATGACATCACATACATCTGGTCATCTGACTCTGGTTCCCACACAACCTCCTTTACTAGAAAATGGACCAGAATCTAGCACATATGTGTCATAATACACACAAATAGGGCTTTGCTAAGATGTGTTATAGCTTCTGGAAGCTATAAAACCATTTTAAAAATGTCCACCCTTCCAAGGTAGCAATTAGTTCCACCCTAAGGATAATACAGTAGGAGTCCTAGTTTTCACAGACATTTTGTGTCTGGCTGTAATCAAAACTGTAAGATACAATCTTTATGGCCTAAACCAGGTAATTTAATTTCAGACGAATTTTCAAAGTTATCTGGGCTGAGATTATCCTCTTTTCTTCCAGTATCCTCTGTTACAATATATTCATTTCAACAGTTACAATACAGTCTGACATAAAGGTGTATTTATTTTCTGTCCAGCAGGACCCACGGTTGGAACATTTTTAACACAAGCAGCTTTACAAATACATTTTCAACACAAACACCTATAGAAATCAGATTGATATACAAATGACATATAATTCTTTAAAAAACTCCAGATAGCTATGCTGATATATGTTACACATCCACCACCTGACCTATCAGGTGCTTCCCTAGCTACCTCTCTCAAGCCTCGTAATGTAGGGTCCGAGAGCTGAGCCTGTCTCAACTCTACCTTTTAACCCTTCCCAGCTCCCCTTCCACAGGAAGTCTTGTATCCTCTGACAGTGGTGCCTCACTGCCAGTCTGGTTACCACCACTCACCTCTGCCCTTGCAGTCACTCTGTCCAAAGGAACATCAGTACTTGCCAGAAGCTATGGCCCACTTTCAGGCTCACTGCTACAGGGTAGCTCTCTTTCTGAAATAGCCACCTCACCAGCCCTGGCTTCCAGTGCGGGGTCTATCTGGGTCTCCCTCATGCTACCAGACCCACATGCCTGTCTCCAAGCCTGACTGCATATAACTGCATGCACACAAGGTACTGCATTATCAAAATCATTTCCTATTAAGACATCTGAAGGGATATCCTCAAACACACCTACTTGCTTCCTTTTCCACCCTCCTAGTCAAGATGAACCCTGGTCAAAGGTATTTGGAATGGGGTCTCTCCTAAAGCTCTGACTGGAGTGGACTGCCCAAGCAATTACTTTTCCTCTTTAACTACTGCAGGCTTCACAATGGTTATGTCAGAGGCTGTGTCTCCTTTAGCAGTGGTCTGTCTTCCATCCACTAAGATAAGATACAAATTCTGGTGATAGTTTAGAACCCCTGTTGTCTCCAGACATCATATGACTGGCATTCTGTTATTCCAACTTGCTGGTTCCCTCACCTTTTGTTCCCCACCTTGTTTTTGTGGACATCTGTATGCTGCATGGCTCCACTGGTTACATTTAAAACATCTAACCCTTGATCCTGGCCATGTACCTGAACTAGTTGCTTCCCCTGTTATGGGTGTACTCTATCAGAGTGGTTTAGACTGCCCACCATGGGTTCTCTTATATCCATGGTCAGCACTAGGTATCCCATTCTTGTGTAGTGATGTCCTGCTTGCTAAGTAAAGATCCCCCCTTTTCCCCAGCTCATCTAAAGAGTTACACTCCTGGTCTGCCAACCAGATTCTCATGTCCTCAAGCATAGTGTTAAGAGATTGTTCCCTCACCAAAGGTCTGACAGTCTTCAAAAGTGGTGACCTGACACCCACTCACCCACCTATGGAAATAAGTGCTTACAGTAACTCAGCAATATAATCACACACACTTTCATCTGCCTTGCATCTATGGTCACAAAACTGATTTTCTGTAAGCTTCAGGTGTTAACTTAAAACATTCCAATAAACATTGTTTAACTTTACCATTGTTTAAACAATCAGTATCAGGCAATTTAGAAACAGCAATTACAGCTTTACCATGGAGTAAGGTGTTCAGGAATCATACCCAGAGCCCTTGGTCAATACGTGTTAAGTCATCAGAGGAAAAGGTGGACTGTCCTGTTTTGTGGAGCTACACATACCCATCACCAGATTGGTTGTCTTCCTGGTAGCTGGTTCGGGCTACATCTATGACTAATAGCAAACCACAAAAAAATAAAAAATAATATGAATATAACAACAAACCAGTGACCACCAAATCTTTCATTGCACTTGCTTCCCTGAAGCAAGTGCAATAAAAGATTTGGTGGTCACTGGTTTGTTGTTATACACATCCGTGACTAAGGCTGAAATAATTTCTTCTTTAGTCAGGTTTGTCTGCACCAGTCCTTTAGTTTGCACACCTTGGCCACTGGTTCAATGTCAGCTTGCCATAATCCTCTGCTGACATCTTTGCCTGCTTTCCCTGACTAAACTAAATTAACAAAAAATAAATAAAACTATTGTGAAAATGAAACTCTGTACATTTATCTTGTGGCTGCTGAGAGTACACACACACCTTCAGTGACAACAGCTTACAGGCTACAGAAGTTAAATTAATATCCCACCACTGCTCACCAATATGTGACATCCCTTCAATGGGCCAGCAATCAAGGAGCCCCCAATCTTCACCACTAACACTAGTGAGGGATATTCACTTGCAATAAAAATAGATACACACAGCATTTTTATATGCAGGCCTCTGTACCAGGCACAGTTTCCCTTAAGAGCACACAGGGAACAAACTCCCGTCCTAAGGCTGGGTTTCCCTCTCTTTCACCAGGCCCCAAATAAGACTCTTCACTGACCACATCCATAGAGTTGAGTCCTCAGCTGATTGTTCCAAGCCAAGTCCTCAGCCACCCTCTCTGTGAAATTAGCACTCTGTGTCCCTTCTCCAAGTACCTGACACTCACACTCTTTGAGATTTGAGTTACATACACACACACACACACACACACACACACACACACATACACACACACACCTGGGAAAAGCTGGTACATATTTACTAGCTATGCCCCCTCTGTCGAGAGTATAAGGTAGGTACTGCCACCAGAACACTCCAAAGCTAGCTACACTAAGGCTCTTACAAGAGTTCCCAATTACACTGAGTTACATTAATACTAATACAAATGGTGGTGTTTGACCAAAGCAGCAAGGCTTTCAGAAGTGGGCACAGTGTCACCAAATACATATACGTACTCTCAAAGGTTAAAATATTTTATGAAAGACCGGCTACAATGAAAAGATTAAATGATATTTAGTAAAAAATAATAAAAGAACATGAAAACACTAAATATCTATTTACAATAAACACAAGAGTTTCAATCACAGGAAATATTAAAAATAACACAGATGGATAGATTCAGTCAGATACAGAAAAACAATATTTAACTAATCTCACTATATTTTCCTGACTGATCTAAAGAATTACTATTCCCTGGTTACTTACTAAAGCAAGGCAAGATGAAGTAAGTCAGTGTTTGTTCTTCATCAGGTTTCAACAACAGACTGTCCTGTGCCTTCTGTCTCATCTAGTATTAAAAAATAATTTCAGTTCTGAATTACAGAATGACATCAGATACATCTGGTAATCTGACTCTGGTTCCCACACTACTGCCTTTACTAGAAACTGAACCAAGAATCTAGTATATATGTTCATAGGTTCACAGGTTCATAGGTGTTTACTAGGCTAAAGACCACAAGGGCCTTTTTAAGCCTAGCCATGCATCCCAAATCTCTGACAAGTTCTGATACCTTTTATAAGTGTAAGCATGAACTTGGGAGATGAACCATTTACAGGTTACCTGTTTGCATCAGAGACATAGGTGCCAAACCAGGGATGAATTTCCGGTTTCCCATCCAGTTGTCCAAGTTGCACTTGAATTGGATTAAGGAGGAACTCTGCTTCACAGGAATGGGGAGCCTGTCCCATAGATGGGGTAGTCTCTGGGATACATACCTATCTCTCCAGCAGGTCCTATTTATATCACAGGTAAGGTTTAAGTCTGTAGAATAGGTAATTCTGGCACTGTTTATTTTGTGGATATGCAGAAGGTCCATCAGAGTGGGGTCTAACAATGCCCTGTATGCCAGGCATAGCTCTCCACTCAAAATCCTGTAGGAGACAGAATACAGGGATAGGGCCCTGAGGTGGTCTGCATAGGACATATTACTTATGCCCTGTATTCTTTTAGTGAGGAACCTCTGTGGACATTCCAGTTGTTGGATATGCCTGGTTAGGTACATACCAAAGGGGGCATTATACTCAATGATAGGTTTGATGAATGCCGACTACAGTGGAAAAATGACTTCCTTGGACTTAGATGCCATACCTTTGTTTATGGGTTACACAACATAGAATAACTTTCTCACCACTGTAGACACATGATGATCAAAGGCTAAATTACTATCTATGTGTGTTCTTAAGTCCCTGACTACTGAGTCAACTCTAAGGGGTGCGTTGTCAATATGATAGTTACCAGGGATGGATGACTTCCCAAAGGATACTATTATGCATTTCTTGGCATTTAGTTTTAGTCCATGACTCTGACGCCAGTTGTCTGTCTGTGCCAGCCCCTCCTGGAGAACATTTGCATCATAATACACATACATAGAGCTTTGCTAAGAGGTGTCATAGCTTCTGGAAGCTATAAAACCATTTCAAAAACTTCCACTCTTGCAGGGTAGCAATTAGTTCACCCCTAAGGACAAGACAGTAGGATTCCTAGTCCTAGTTTTCACAGACATTTTGTCTCTGGCTGCAATCAGAACTGTAAGATACAGTCTTTATGGCCTAAACCAGGTAATTTAATTTCAGACTATTTTTCAAAGTTATTTGGATTGAGATTAACCTTTTCTTTTCCATTATCCTCTGTTACAATATATTCATTTCCACAGTTACAATACAATCTGATATACAGATGTATTTCTTTTCTGTCCAGCAGGACCCACTGTTGGTGCATTTTTAACACAAGCAGCTTTACAAATACATTTTCAACACAACCACCTGTACAAATCTGTTTGATATAAAAAATGACATATAATTCTTTACAAAACTCCAGTTAGCTATGCTGGCATATGTTATACATCCACTGCCCTACTCTCCCTGGCATAGCTGGCACTACCCCACATCATCACACTTCTCGATGCTTATTAACTAAAAAGGTAGAGCAAACAGCTAGGGTTTTAACAAATGGATGTGTTGATATCCAGATATCTTTAGGTAAATTTAATCAATTGTATGTCTAGCTATTAAAACATCATTCTAACTAAACAAATTAGCTGAGAAATAGCAGGAAAGATTGATTATAGTCTGAATCTGAAAAAAGAAAATACAAGTACAGAATGCTTAAACTCATGTGCATTCATTGTATGCGTTTTACTTATTAGTGCCACTGTTCCTTTAAATTCAGCTAGCTTTGCAGTGGCTTTTAAAATTCCAACTAATGTAAATCTTCATTGTGTTTCTTGCTCATGCATTACTTCAAAAGCAATCCAGGAAGAAATAGTTAAAACATTATTTTACATCAGTATCAAAGCTGTAACTTTACATCTACATTTTAACTGCATTAGCACAAATGTCTGCATTTAAGGTTAAATCTGCAAGGGGACTCAGATCCTGCAGACCCACTTTCGTTCTACTCAGCAGCTATCAAATTCAAATGTGTGTCATCACTTTTGCATTCCTCTAACAGTAAGCAATATGCACCAGGATGGCAAAACCTATATGACATAGTGACTACCTGAAAACTCTGCACAACAGAGATGGAAATGTTCAGTGCATGTAATATGCAACTCTAGTGCTCTGAGTTTCCTCAACCTAACCTTCAGCCTCATCCCTGCTTCTACCACACAGCCACAAATGAAAAAAAATGTTTATATGGAAATTATCTGACTAAACCAACAATGTAAGGATTAGCAATTAAAAAGTGTGAAACTTTCAGTCCTAGTTGAAGATGGATATAAAAGAAATTTGGACTAGCTTGATGTTGTCAGATGAAATATCAAATTTGCCAAATTATTAAAAGAAATATCAAAATAGTATATCAAGAAAACAGGTTATGTCTATACCCTAGAGAAAATGCATAATCTTAAACTTCAGGCCCATATATGTTAGAGTAAATAAAGAAGACTCTAGGTTATGGACCACATAAGCCTTACAGCATAACTTAAAATGCTTTGTGATCTCCTATTAGTTGTTATTTAAATACATAAAACGTCTCTGGCTCTGACGCATAGAGAGATAAAGCTTTCACTATGAAGCTGATGACCCAAGTTCAAACAGTAACTCTGGCACTGAAAGAGCTAAGAAGGAAAACTGAGACCTAATGGCTTATGATTGTTCACCTATCCTAGGAAAAGGGAGATGGTAGAAACAGTCAGGCAAAGCTCCTTCATTAAAAGTGGAGGCTTCCATTTTACCATGGTACTGGAAACCCTAAGTTTATTGACTCCAAGCCATGATAGTAACCCTTATGGTAATGTGTATGGGAGTATGCACACGTAGGTGAAGGGCATGCAGCACCTCCATGACGAAGCAAGTGGACATGACAGTTACTGTGGGTGGGGTCAGGGGTATGCATATATGTTCTAATGGCCAGGATGCTGCAAGGGCAAAAACACCACAACTGATGCTTGTATGATGCTCCCCAACCATGTTCAAGCCCTCAATGGAGAATTCACAGGAGAGGGGAATAAATAGGCTGAGCTAATAGGAGAGGCTCATTGGTTAGCAGGTACAATGGGCAACAGCACTGAGGAAATTTAAAAAGTACATTAAGGAGTGCTACTAATTGTGGTTATCATTAATGTATGCTATGTGACATAATGTTTACTTAAGGTAGTATTGTTTTTATACTTGGAAGCAGATGAATGTTAATTTATGTGCAAAGGTAGCATTCACCTTTGCTGTAGAAGATAAGGTTTAAATCTACAGTAGCTGAGGACAACTTATTCTGCCAGTGGTTGTTTTCGATCATTGTGCTGCCTGATTTATTAATAAAATAATTATACATGCGGCAACTTCATGTACAGTTGGCAGCTAAGGTGATGTCTATTATTTGAATATACTGCACATAAAGGTTTGTTATATATAAATTAGAAATATAATTTTGAAATTGGTTAACCATGCAGCAAAACAGAAAAACTTTTATATGTTTATTCTATTGTAATAACACTTGCATAACCCTCAACCTATTTACTCAAGAAGGTAGCCAAAATGCAACAAGGACTACAGATCCAATGTCAGGAGCATGTCTCAAATATAGGAGTCCACTGACTAAGAAAATTTAAATTAATATGTATTTTCAAAAAATAAATAAATATATATATATATATATCTATACTAAACATGTTTAAACTTAACAGCTGGCATTATATAATGACTGCAGTCACAAAATCACAACTTTTACAAGCGCCATGAAAATTTGTAAATAAGGGATGACCTGAAAATCAAGAACAGCTTGATAGGTTTGAATACTTGTTCATTATGTTGTAGTACAATTGAACTCTGTTCCAAACATAAAAAAGCCTTTTTAGTTTATAATGCACAAATAATATAATGCAGAGATTATTCTCAGATAAACCTGTAAATGAAGTGCTACGAATGTTTGGGTATGCGGTTAATAATGTGTGGGTATGTGGTTAAAACCCTCATAAAATATTTATGGTAGTCTGAAGAAACACATATGCCATTTGTTACAGGTTGATTGTGTAATACTAGTTACCTCTTTAAGGAAAATGGCTTTTAAAAAGCTCTTTATAAGAGAACAAATAAACAGAAAAAAATATGTTAAGTGACTGTTCAACATATGAGTTAATGTTATTGTTTGTAAACTGACCCTGGCTGTCCTTTGTGGTTGGATACACATTCTTGAATTCAGACTGGAAAAACATTCCACCTGTCAAAAGATGGGAGCTATAATCTTTCTTATTATTGCATCAACATTTTATACAAACTGTAAATACATCATAGCTGAAACATGTTAATTGTATTAGCAAACTATATCCATATCATAGCTGAGAAAAGTTTGTGTAAATATAAAATGTTATAAGTAAATATGCAACACTTTTTAAACATATTAATATGCACTCCAAAATGAAAGAATACTGACTTAGGGTTGTTTTCCAAATAATAATAAAAGGCCAAATTCTATCTTTCAAAATTATAAATACATGAAGCAAGAAATTATTGTTAAAGTAAACATGAGACATCAAATTAAGCTATAATGTAATAAAGTATGCTCTACCTGAAATGCCTCACAAATTGGGGTTGGTGGGAGCAAATATCTAGGAGTAAGGCTGAAGCATACACATAATAGGAGAGACAATACATAACATCTTAGTCACAATGTAAGATGTCAGGAGCCATGTGTGCTGGAATCTGGAGGAATTCTATCTGAATGTAATAAGGGTGGTACTATTGAAAATGCATATGAAATAGATAAGGCTTATTCAAGGCAATTACAAAAAGAAAGTTTAGCAAGACTTCGGTAATGTTTATGTGTTTGTTAATTTCAATGTTTTGTTTAATTAGGGGATAGAAGGCAGTTTAATCCCGCACCTAAACAAGAGACAGGTGTATAAAAAGTGATCCAGGTTTGAATAAAATCTGCTTTGCAAACTGTTCCTATTCCTGAGAAATGTTGTCATGGTTAAACAGTACATTGCAATAATTATGAAATAATGACAACATTAGGGATATAAAACTGCAATGGATATTACTGTGAAATAATAGATTCTGAAGCAAAAGAAGCAAGAAAGAATCTCACACTATAAATCAAAGTTAAGTTAGGAAATGTCTTCCAGCAAAACACGGAAACAACCTTAAGCCAAAGAAAAAGACATTTCAACAATAGTGCTTATTTAATGTGTTCTATAACCGAAGGCTCAACTTATATAGGTCTCATATGTCTTAATACCTAGCGTTGCATGAACAAATGTCAATGAATTCCTTGGTCGTGCTTTGCTACATACATTTTTTAATTGATTCATTGTAGTTAGTTTACAGATCTACTGATTTAGTTTTGAAAGTGCACTGTAGCAAAAGGTTCCCATTCCCAAATATTATGAAGCCACCATTACTATCAACTTTCAAATACCCCAGAAAGTAACCATTGCCTTTCTAGGTCTTTGTCATTAAAAAAAAAAATAAAAAAAACTAATATTCTATGTTAGTTTGAAATGGTTCATCCTAGGTATGCACACATACACACAAAACATACAAGCAATACATCCATGCATTGAGCATGTCAGTACATCGTGTTTGAGCTAAGAAGGTATGTAAAAACATGATCCAATGCCATTAATAGCTATGCCGTTCTGCAAACACGATGCTTTACAGAATTGCTACTATACTACCTAAATGTACAGCTTTTCTCCTGCATTATTTTAATTGTGACAACAAGTGAATTACTTCACTATTTGGCATGCTATTTAGTCCACCTGTCTCTGACACAGAAAGTTAAGGGTAAATGCAAACAACATAACCATCTTGTGAAATCATATCTATAATAACTGTTTAAACATTAGTCTTAAGATGCTTCTATCAGCACTAGATGGGTTGAATCAAAACTGGTTTGAAAACAATTACTATATCAATGTATAGAATTTTAGCATACATCCAAACACATGCAAAGGTAATCTGAGCTACAATATTCCCAAACTGTTTATCACCTTTTCTGAACAAGATGAAAACAAGTGATAAGCATTTCCCTTTTTTTTAACTGGAAGTATAAACAAAACAGTTACTTACCACCACTCGGTCCTCTGCAGTTGCCATTGATAGGGTCGATAGGGAACTCTGGTGTATGCTCTTAAAACATTTTAAAAAAGCAATTATTCAGTTTCATTAAACAGTTTACTTTTACAGTATTATAAGTAATCTGGGTTCAACATTAATTTAATTATTCTATAAATATTTGCTAATTATTATGTTGCATTTTTATCAATAACCCACTAATACAGGTATTTTTTTCCTGGAGACATTTTGTTTCTGGCTTGGTTATTGATAATCTACTCAGTAAAATCAGCAAACCCACTAGCAAATGTTCTGTCAGAATTATACAGAATCGCAGAAAATAAGCTAAGGTGAAAAATTTAGCATTATTTGTAATCTAAGCAGCACACTAAAGCATTATTTACATGCTACACTAGCAACAATAACAGAAGTAAAAAATGGAGCACTGTGTTTAATAGTAAAACAATCAGCATATTTTGTTTTGTCACAGTAACATATTTTTATATTCTATGTTTCTCTAGTGCACCTATATAGAATCTAATGTGATTTAATATGGTTGCAATAACATTCAATTTTGATGATGATATATAACATGGCTTTTGCAATAAAAAATGCATTACAATGACTGCAATAGCATGAATTCATTTTTTAACAATATGGAATAGCTTCTGCAACAAAAATGCAACTAGCAGAAATGGGCACACTGTTTCCGTTCCATGGAAATATGTACACATGCCTCAAAACTAACATTTTGTTTGGAATATTTCCCAGAATAAAACTACTATTTTTACCAGTGCAATACATGGGGACACACATATTATATCAATATTTTAAAAGTATGTATCATATAAGAAATAGTACAATGTATAGGTAAAGTTGTTATTCAGCACTCATGTTACAAGTCGAATAACATGTGCAATTCCATTTCATTGAGGAAAAAAATCCCTGCCCTGGTATGCTATTACTGACTTAATAAACATTAGAAACACTCCGACGCTAAGTTCTGTTGCTACAGCTGGATTGTTTTATTCATATTTATGTGTCATGAACTCCATGATCTGTACTGACCTCTAGTATTTTATCTGCAGTCCTGGTGCATAAATTATCAGTTTACTGTCCTCAAAGCTGTGCTTGTCCTTAGAAGTTTTTTTTTTTTAATATAACTGCAGCATCTTGACTTGAACAGTGGGACATTTTAGAACAAAACTGATGCAACATGATTGAGAGAAATGAAAATAATCACAAGCATAGTCGAGCAGAACTAAACTTATCAGGTATGCTAATTACTTTCCTACTTGTACATTGGGTTATCGCCAGCAGCTGTACAATTTAAAAGTGCATGCACAATCTTTTTTAGGCAGTCTAGAGCACATATGCACATGTAGAGAATAGTTAATATTATGGAAAGTTAATGTAATTTACATAAACATCTGAGGAACTAATTCCAACCAAGGATTATAAACTGTACCGTTTAATCGAAGAGCTAGCTGCAGTAATGTTTTACTAAATTAGTAATGAAAAGCAATCTGATTCATTCCATTACTGAATCTAAAGCACTTGTTTTATGTAAAAAAAAAAAAGTTTAACATTCTTTGTAGACATACATGCATGCACACACACACACACACACACACACACACATACACACCATAAACAAGCATACACACCTGTATAAAGAAACAAGACAAAACTGAATATTCTTTATATAATCAATACGAAAGAGAACCATGGGCTATTATAGCAGAGAACTGTTTCATAAAGTCTAACAACAAATAGTAAAATCCCTGACTGGAATTAACTCTGGCATGAATTTGCACAGACTTTTCAAATGATCAGCTCGGCTACCTGAAACATTGTATGTGTACTATTATCTGAATGGTGTGGGGACATAATGCACCACTAAGTACTTTAGAAGACACCAGGAAACCTAAAAAATGTTTCTTCTCAACATTCTTTCAGACATTTTCTTTTCAGTCAACAGTTTGCTTGAATGCATTCCCTTTTCAAGTAGAAAGTGTTATCTTTAGGATTAAAAAACAGCATAAACTTACTTTGTACAGTAAATTATTTTTTAACCCAAATTATGGGTAAAATGCTAGACAATGCAAATCATAACGCAAAACAGCTATCAGTGATACAACTCAGATGTACCTGTGTGAATCAGAACTTTGCCTCTAGGTTTTATTACGTTAGGACATAAAATGCTTTATTCAGTTCACTGGAAATACAAGTTGTATCAGTGTATGTGTATAATGCACATAGCTAAACAGAAACCTAGAAATTCCAAATATTTAAACAGTATTTACATAGTAAATGTAATCCAGATTAGACAATTTTATACTGAAACATAGTTTAAAAAGACCCCTATCAACACACTGACCCCTGTCTATGCCTGAAGGTAACTCATAGCAATTATTGAAGCCCCTGTACTCAGATGCTTCAAGTGCTTCATAATTTTATAATATAAGAATTTGCCATCAAAAAGTTCATCACTTTTTTAACTGAGGTATTAGGATATATTCCATTTCTATGTTTTGCACTGATCCTCTATTGACATAAATTTTACAGCTGTTTTTGCTAATAGGTTGTCACCACCTGAACTTTTGTATGGAAATATATCCCGCTTTAAAATAAGCAAATAGTGTGATTCTTTTAATGAGACGTTTATTATTAACTACCTAACAAGAAACAAGTCAGCATCTTATAAAGTTGGAGATTTTATGTTCAGCATAGGAAAGGGAAGGAAAACTGTACATACTTTTATAACTTTCTGTTTTATAATAATATTGATTTAAGTTTGGAGACAAAATAGTGAGACTGTTTGGGAAAGCAATAGTTTTATAATAATTCTATAATGTCGTAAAGTTCCTCAAAGTAACTAAAGTGATGTTGAAGCATTCTGTAGCACCCATCTGCCATCCCACCTTTTTTCTCACCCCTACGAACTCATCCTAATCTTTTTGCCACTTTCTCGGCTGTACTTACCTGCTCCCTCATTAGGGACAATAGCTTCGGGCGAAATGCACACCCCACGGTCGTACACAGGCAGTTCCTCACAAGCCAAGCTCTCGGGCCAGGTGTGCTTGTATTCGATGAGCACCGGCTCGCAGCCTGCTCGAGCGCGCTCGCAGACAGACTTACAGGGTTTGATGGGCTCGTGCTGGAAATCCAAGGTGCAGATCGGGGCGTACATAGCACAAAGGAAGAAACGCAGGTCCGGGCTACACTTGGTATCTAGCAAACCTTCAAACTGCTCGCTGGCTAAGATGGCATTGGCCTGCGTGCTATGGTGGAGATGATTAGGCATTTTGGTCATGTTCCAGGGCATGGTGCTGCACATAGGGAGCCTGATGGGCTCGCAAGCTGCCCCAGCCACAAAAGGCGTAACATAGTCCAAGCAAACTGCAGCAGCAAGGAAGACAGTGAACACTCTGGGATGTTGTGGCATCTTGACCGACTTCGTGAGTCAATAGGCTATCGAAAGAGTTCCCGTAACCAAGTGGTGCAATGCAACTTGACCAAATGCCCAAGCCACAGCAGTCTGTTTATTCTCAGAAAACTGACACCAGCGGGGCTCCACTGTACAGCCTTTGTGTCCTTAAGATCCTGCGTACGAGCCTGAAACTGAGTTAAAGTATTTTAAACAGTTAGCTACTTGTCGCCATTTACAAACTACAGTACTGAAACTTTATCTGTGACTAATGAGAAATACGTAAAAGATATTGACTGCAATCTCGTCAGCGTGCGATAAAACAGCAACTAAGCTCTGAAGTGATAAAAATAATACAAATAAGGTTTGAACGCTGTCTAAAACTAGCAAGCTATCTGCAAGGCTTCCAGTGCCTGTAAACTAGATGTAACCGTGCACTGGTTGATACTGTCACTGCTATGCTTGCTGCATGCAGTTCCTTGATCAGATACCGGAAAAGGGCAAACATGAATAAGCCTAGTCCAGCAGCTTTCATTTCATTTCATTTTTTTTTTGGTGGGGGGGGGGGGGACGAGCAAGTCCAGCAGTCACATCCCGCCAGCCAGTGAAATGTGTGCTGGACAACACTAGGCGTAGTTTCAGTTGTGCGACAGTGAAGGTGTCGTGTAATTTCATTTTGTAAGGGGAAACCTGTACGATCGTAATGCTAACGTACCCTTAAAAACCAGTGGCGGATTTAGGCTCTGGCGCAGGGGCGCGCGCCACCCCTTTTTGCTGCTGCTACCTCCGTGAAAACTACCTGCTAATTAAATGCCAAAAAACAACAAAAAACGCCTTCTGAAAGATATAAAAGGTAGTGTGTCAAAGTTCTCATGTTCCGCTTTCAACTTTGCTCAGAAAGAGCCTCCCATCACGCAGACATATTTTTGTCCCACCTTCCACCTTCCCTCTAAGTATGCTGTTTCTGGCATTCCTCTTATTGTTTTCCTTCCCCAGCATGATCGTCACAGGAGCAATGTTAGTACCTGTGAATATACTTTCACACTGTGTCTGCACTGCTGTTATAATATGAGAGACTTGCAGTATTCCGCAGTATAAGCCTTAATTGAGCTTTTGTGCGATCGGACTCTCATACTGCTGCATTCATCTGATTATCTTTTTTCTTTTTTAATGTAATTTTGTTTTTGGAACAATTAGACAAATGGCAATGACTCCGTGAAATAGCAGAACCATAGGAGGTCCATAAGTTGTTAGCTAAACAAGAAAGTCTGGCATCAGGTGCTGAATGTTGTAAGCTAAATATATTTTAAGGTAAATTTAAAGGGAAATGGTTGTTCCCGATCACCAATCGCTATTGCGGTAGCGCGACTCCGCTATTTCACAGATACACCAAACAGTCTGCTGAGAAAGTAACAAAACCAAAAAACAAAGTGTTTTACTGTGTATTTTGCAGCAGAAATATCAACATACATCTCAGCTGTCCCTCTTTTTGCAAGATGTTACTGACTTTGCCTATTATCTTACTATGTTATTTATACACTGTTTGATTTTCTGACAAAGTACTGAGGGTAAGGGTTGGTCAGTAATGCTTTATGCTGGTGTCATGCTTCTTTTTCTTAAGACAAGGTCTGTTGATGCAAACCCCAGTTTGTGCCAAGAATGCCTCTACCTGTTTGTCCTGCCACACATACCTTGCACGAGCAGAGGAATTACTGTATCAAGTCATTTAGCAACTGCATGTTTTTTTTCATTCTTACCATTCAGACTTCAGTGCTAAACATTGCTTTGCAGTCTTTTTACAGAGTTTAACCACAAGTGCTACTGATTTTATAATAATAATGACAATTATTGTTATTATGGCTTGCAGTTCTGTTGCACAACACTGTATGCCTAGAACTACAAGCATCAATTGTTTTCTGTACCCTAGAATACCAAGATTATATGGGGACTGTTGATACTGCCCAATGCAACTACAGTGGGCATTATTTGAACAAAATAGATTACACAACTAAATGCTATACAGCTCAGCTAGTTCTGCCTCTAGCCAGATGTCAGTGTTGAATTTGGCTGTTGGGGGCAATACAGAGTATGTGTACCTGGTCAGAGATGTAGAAGTTCATCTGCTGGCTGCCAAAAAAAGCAATTAGTAGAAAACAGAAATTAAAATCTAAACAAACTATTATTGAGGTAGTAAATATTATAACAAAGCTAAAAAAAATACAGGAAGTGGGATCGTTAGAAAAGGACAGGAGTAAATTGCACAGAAAAATGGAAATTATGGGAACAATACATGCCGAAAAATGTTTTGGAGGAGGACGAACGGTTTATGTATGTTGCTTTGATTATATGGCATATAACAATATACGTAATGTATAACATTTGTAAAAGTGAACTTAATATGGCTTGATTACTTTTATATAAATGTAAGTTTGCCTATGTCACAAGTGATCATTCAGTAAGCAATAATGCCCAAATGGTGTGTGTTAATGTGTAAGTAATGCCCACCCAGGGATGTTATGAGGCCGGCTGCCACAGGTGGAGGGCCTCTACACCCCTGGAAGGGCATTAATTACATGTTAACACATACCCTGAAGGGCATTATTGCTCTTATAGAATGGGCTGCCTGTAAAATTGTTGTATTTTACTTACTTTTTTTTATTATTATATTTTTAATATATTTTTGATGTAGAATAGTTCCTCCACCTAATGTTTCAAACTTGCTGTACTATATCTTAATGGTGTTGGAGGAAGCATTTTACATCTAAAATATAACACTTTAAAAAAATAACCAGGTATTTACTTTATCTTTTGTCCCTTACTCCTAAATTGTTTGGTTCATTTGCAGTCATTGGAGATTGAAGTTACTATATAATGACTTACATTTGAACTGCAGCATTTTATTTCCTTCAGAAAATTCATGCTAACTCAAATCCTTTACTTAAGCAACTTTGTAATTTTATAAGAGCAATAATTAAACTCTGTTTCTATTTTAGACCCTTTGTTCTCCCTTTATTTTAGGCTTTATCCAGATTTCTTCAGCTGAAAGGTCCAGACTTATGCAAACCTCTTTATTGCTGCTGGTGCCACTAGTCTTCTCACTCGCTCTCTCTCACAAACACACCTCTGCTTCAGAAGATACATGCTATCGGAAACCTTGTTATTATAGCAACTTTCTAAGTTTATAAGAGCAAGATTTAAAATCTGTCCCTATTTTCAGTCGTTTGTTGCCGCGTTTTTTGTGTCTCTGTCCAGATTTCTTGTGCTAAGAGGTTGAGAAGTATGGTCGAGAGGTACAGAAATCTCTTAACTGATGCTGCTGCCAGGGGAAATATCAATCGCTTTCACTCTGTCTCACACACGCACACACACACACACACACACACACACACACAGACTCACACACACACACACACACACACACACACACACACAAACTTCTTTTTTCATGCGCGCATTCACTCACACACACACAGACAGAAACATAAACACACACACACATGCACACTTGCAAATTTCTTGCGGAAATGGTCTTCTTCTATCTCCTGACAATGAGGCACAGTCTATGCAGTTCTGCCCATGAAAGGTCAGTGAGCACATCTGAATGGGTGGGTTACTGGACCTCTGATCCCCTTTTCACAGCAATGCTACCTCAGCACTAGTTACACTTATCATTTATGATGCACAATGTGCACATACGTGATTTATGATAATGACAGCTAGCGAGGTCAGATTAATTATTTTTGTCCTCCCAACCAAGTACTGACAATCATAGTTTAGTAGTGCACAGACACTTTAATGTGATGTGGCTGTAATCCTCTTTACCCCCCTACATAGGTTGAGTTGTCAAGTTAATGACCTACTGACCTTTAAAAATGTATAATGATTACACAGACCCCATGCCGATTGTTCCTACTCCCTATATACTTGTCAAGATTATTTTTGAAGGAAGCTGATGACTTGACATTTTTTGATTTTAAGCTGAAGTTTATTCCATCATCCTAGGAGATAATGGGTAAAGTAAATGTAACTTTTTCTATTAATATTATTCATCTTTAGTATTAGATACCTAAATCTTTTGCTTGCTCCCAGCAGTGAAGGTCAGTCATGCATTCAGATTTACACTTTTAATTCCAGACAGATATTTTCACACAGTACTGTACCAGACAATGCATTACAGATCACGTAGAGACTATGTATAACTAACCATTAGAAAACAGAATATAATAACAGTTTCGGAAGCCTTTCTGAATTGGTCTTTCAGCTCAATGATTCTCCTAACAAGGAACTGTATGTTTTGTCAAGTATTTTAATGTAGTTTGTCTAAAAGCTATAAAACACAGCATTATATTAAATAATGTGTTGGATTGGCAAGGTATGAAGTGGTATATTGATCTTGCCAAAGTGACCAGACATGCCTTTTAGAATTTGACTGGTTACAGAACAAGCTTTTCTACCTCTGTATTCCCTTTAGAGGTGAGTTATGGTCTATGCTTGTCTGACTCTGTCAGTACATGCTGGCTACAGTTTATACTATTGTCTGCTATTACCTTTAATGATGGTATTTTATTTTGCAGTCATAATTTATATTATTTTTTACCATTTCTCATGTTGCTTCACTTAGTGGCATTAACACTGGGGCCATTACTGCTGAACTAAACATGTATTTTTGTACACCATCTTAGAAAACTTTCACATATGTTCTTGAAGTAATTATGCTAATCAGTTTGTAATTATTATTACATTTGATTATCTGCAGCCAACTTCCTATTGCATCAATACAGTGCTGCTGTGGGTTACCACTAATTACCCCTGTTGGGATGGACAAGTAAACCTCCAGCTTAACTTGCTACATCGTGTTGCTTAATCATGTTTTCTCCATTGAATTACTTATGGATTGACATTTAGTGCCCTTAATTTATCAGTTTCCCTTATTAGGAATAGTGTCATAAGTTTTTAGCATGGTCAAGATAAGCATTATGCGCTGTGAGTCCTTCATCAAGTGCTGTTACCTCTTCAATGAATAGGTTTTGTGGGCTATTTTAAGCCTAGCCAGCTTCCCTTCATGTACTCAAAGTAACCAATCCCATTTGGTTAGAGACTAGCCTTACCCATCCCATAGTCAATACTTATATATTACCTCTAATGAGAATAACTAGGATCATACCATAGATAATTTGAGGGGACTCATGCATGTGATAAAACATGTAGGAGCTGCCTTTGTCCATTGGTAGTACAGGGAGAATTCCTGGGGTAAGTTTTCTGTTTCCAATCCACAGATCCAAGTTGCATTTGACTATGGGCAGGGATGAACTTTGTTCTATGTAGATGGGGAGTCTGTTCCAGAGCAGTGGTATCCTCTGCGAAATATATTTGTCTCTCAGAACTGTTCTGCTGATGTTGCAGAAGAGGTTTAGCTCTCTAGACTAAGTATTTCTGATGCCAGCTGACTTGCTGATGTTTAGTAAATCCATCAGTACTGAGTCGGAGGATGCCTTGTATGCCAGACACAGGTCACCTCTTAGCAGTCTATAGGATACCAAATATAGCAACAGGGCTTTGTGGACATGTTGTTCAGGCCTTCTATCCTTTCTGTAAGGTATCTCTATGTGTTCCAGTTGTTGCATGTGTCTGGACAAGTACATGCTGAATGCAGTCTTATATTTAATGACTGGCCTAATGTGGGACAAGTAAAGGGGAACAATGACATCCCTAGCTCTAGACACAGTCCCTCTGTTTATAAGCCATGCAGTATACAGAAGGACTTTCTGATAACAATAGACACATACTAGTCAATGTCTACATAAGTTCTCAATGCCACAAGATTCAGCAAAAGGAGGCATATACTGGAATCTATGATGTGTATTTTGAACCATATTTTGATAACGCATTGATATTAAAATACTATAAACAGTAAAGCAGTGAATCTCCTCTGTGACACCATGCCCTTAGCCACTGATTGAATACCAGTGTTTTGTTATAGTATTCAGGTGCCACATGAGGTGATGAGAAGACCTCTCTAAGCAGATGCTTGATAATCCCACCCTATCCTATTGCACATGTGAAATGAAAGACTTTAAGTCTGATTGCAGCATGAACAATGACCATGTCATAGTTACCTTTAATCAGAGCTGAGGTCCCTAATTTTGGCCCCAGGCAGACATGATACTGTCAGAAACATTTTTTACACTGACCAGTGATATACACACCTATTTAGCAGATGGTTGAGTCACCAGTTAATAGGATATTTGGGGTTACCAGGTTACAATGCCTGCATTATCAATACTTGTTGTGGTCACATCAATTTCATTGGCACTATTTCCTAGGGTATCGTAATGCATATGTAATCCATGCCATCATGAAAAGGGATTATGACTTGGCATAGATGACGAGACATCACTCCCAGTCATGCCTTGAAATGTCTGGTACTGTCTGTAAATTTGATGTGTGCAAGATAGGAGTTACCTACTACCGATATCACAGCTGCACTACAAGGATGTACAGTTGAATGTATATTGCTGTATTTTCACACCTGCAGTCAGAGCAGCTCTAGTTGGTCCTCTTTCTATAGCCCCCATCCCTTTCATCTACTTTCCACATATCTGAAATGTCTCCTTGCTATACTGCGCCCCCCCCTCTGCAAATTCCTGGATCCACCACTGAAAACATTGTTCAATCTACTTTTCAAACTGTTTTTACTTTAACCAGATAAATTCCACATTTTTAAATGTACAGGTTCTGCAGTTTATGATAACACAGATATTTTATTTCCTGCACTGAAGTCATTTGTTGAATAATGTTTCACATTCATACCTGCACCATACCTCTCCATCTCTTAACCCAAGAAATCTGGACAAAGACTGACCTAATGGGGTAGAAAGGCCCAAAAAATAGGGATACATTTTAAATATTGCTCTTATAAACTTAGAAAATTACTGGAATAACGGGGGATGTATTAAAATGCATATTCTAAAGGATACATAGTCTGAAACTCAAATGTATGTCATTATTTTCTAATGGCATTCCTCAGATCATCCCAGTGATTTGCTAGAAAACCAAACATTTTATGAGAAACAGATCAACATTTTGAGGTGAAAATCTGGACAGTTGAGAGATATGTCCCTGCATTCACCCAGTTATTTCTCCCTGGTATTCTTGAATTCTTGCATTCTAGTAAACCTCTTGATTTTGTAAGATCAAAAGAATGATGTTTTGGCAAATCTTTTGCCAACTCCATGCAACTAGGGACAAATAAATTCAGAGGGGAAAAAAAACTAGTATTAGGTAATGTCGTTGAAGTAGATAAAATCAAAGTTTATACAGAAACACAGCAGCAGTTTAATCAGCTGCTTGTTCTCTTAGGTTCAGAGGTTCATAGGTTCATACTAGGCTATCTGCCCAAGGGCATTTATAAGCCTAGCCCATAGTTTTGTGGCTTTCGCCACCCCTTTAGTTTGAATAAAAACTATGCCTATTATTTTGCTGTGCCTCTGTCAAGCAGTGACACTGAAGTAATCCCTGGGGTATATCTGCGATCTCCCATCCATTGGTCAAGATTCCTCTTGAACAAGGCCATCGAGGTGCTCTGCCTCTCATGTACCGGGATTTTGTTCCACAGCATAGGGAGTCTCTGGGTGATGAATCTGTCCCTCCAGCACATTCTATTTATAACCGTGTCGAGGTTTAAGTCTCCCGCCCTTGTGGTTCTGAGGGATCTAGATTTTTTGAGGTGAAGCATATTCATCAAATCTGGGTTTGACATGGCCTTATATGTCAGGCACAGGTCACCTCTGAGCAAGCGGTATGAGACTGAATAGAGCTGGAGTTCTTTCAGTCGGGCAGCATAAGACATATTTTTGAGACCCTTTATCCTTTTGGTGAGGAACTTTTGGGGCCTTTCAAGCTGCAGCAGGTGTCGGGTCAGATACATTCGAACGGGCATTGTACTCAATCATAGGTCTAATGAGTGATGAGTACAAGGGGACGATGACCTCCCTTGATCTAGATGTGAATCCCTTCATGATCAGGTGGGCAATATAGAAGGTTTTCCCAACTACTTTAGCAACATGAGTGTCAAACAAAAGGCTACTGTCAACCTGGGTCCCCAGATCCCTGATGACTTCTTCTGTGCTCAGTGGATTGCCACCTATATGGTAGCTAGGGGTAACCTTGTTTTTCCCGAAAGGTATGACTATGCATTTCTTGGCGTTTAACTTTAGGCCATGGCTCTGGCACCAGTTATCCATTTCTGTGAGGCCCTTCTGAAGGATATCTGTGTCAGATGTGTTTTCGACTATGGTGCCCAGTTTGCAGTCATCTGCAAACTTTGTCAGCCATAACCCTCCTGTGTTTGCTTGTACTTCAGAAAAGTAGATGCCGAACAAGAGTGGACCCAGGACTGAGGCCTGTGGGACACCACTAGTGACAGGCTTTGAGTCTGACATGGCTCCAGCAACTCTGACCCTGTGGGTTCTGTCACTTAGCCAGTTTGCAACCCATCTTGTGATGTATGGGTTTACATTCAAGCTGATGAGTTTTTCGATGATACCTGAGTGGGGTATTGTGTCGAAGGCCTTTGCCAGGTCGAGGTAGGCTGTATGGACTGCCTTTCCCTCATCAATGGCCTTGGTGACTGTCTCGAAAAAGTCAACCAAGTTTAAGAGGCAGGATCTGCCTTTGACAAAGCCAAACTGGGTTGGATCCAAAGTCTGCAAGTTCTCTATGTCTTTATTTATGAGTTCCATTATGATCCTCTCCATGACTTTGCAGATAAGGCTTGTCAAGCTAATGGGTCGGTGGAGGCACCGCCCTTATGAAGTGGGACCACAGTCGCCGTGCGCCACTCCTTGGGTACGTATCCTGAGGTGAGGCTAAGATTAAACAGCTGTCCTAATTGTGGGTTTAATTCCTCATTGAGTTCGTGAAGCACACAGCCGGGGACACCATCCGGTGCCATGGATGCTGTGTTTTTTGCCTTAGTGAGAGCAGTTCTCACCTGGGCGTTGGAGATGTTTGGGGGGCTACAATCCTCTGGTATAGATATCTCTCCTTTTGGGGGGGAGGGGGGGGAGAAGTTTGCACTGAACCTGTCAGCCAGTATGTTGGCAATGTGTAAAGGTTCAGTAATTTTCACATCATTTTGAACTAATTCTGAGCATATCTGGGAGTTTCCTCCTAGGTTTCTATCATAGCTAAAGAAGGCCTTATGATTGTCTCTCAAGTTAATGGTATTAATATTTCCGAAGTGTCCCTGATTGTCCCAGATTATTTCTGGATTTGTCCTTGATTTTATTGAGATTTGTCCCTGATTTGTTGAGAGCTATGCTTTTATTCCATGCATTTTGAAAAAGAATAACCTAAGATGCTACCTTTTCCATAGAATAACCTAACATGCCCTTGCTCAGGAAACATGTCAGGTTTTATGGCATATTACAGCCAGATGAAAAAAGTAGTTATCATGAGTCAGATTGCCTCAGGATAGGAATTAAATATATGCATACTTTGCAAGCAGTTAACCCGAAGATTAATAGACCCAAGTCAAAACCGGTGATTGATGATCATGTCATACCGCAAGTCCAGGCACCCTAGTAACCAAACTGCCAGGGTACCTGAGAAAGATTCAACTCTTCTCCAGAGATAAACCACATATAATTGGAAGCATGCCATATGTAAGGTAAAAATAAACTTAAAAAACTAAGAAAACTATACCGGAAAGTAAAAGCCACAAAAAATTTATACCGGTAAACATTTTCATTCACTGAACATAAAACTTCATCAAACACTAATCCATTACATCAAATGACTGTTTTACAACCACATGATTATAGTCACCGACATACCTCCCAACCTCCTAGCGCAAAAAATCTGGACAAAAGCAATGGGGGGTCAAAGGCCCAAAATAGGGACACATTTTAAAAATTGCTCTTACAAACTTAGAAAGTTGATAGAACAACAGGTTTTGTATTACCATGAATTTTCTAAAGGGCATGAAATGCGAAACTTAAATGTCTGTCATTATTTTCTGACTTCATCCCTCAAAGATTTGCCAATGATTTGCCAGTAAACCAAAATTTTATAAGGAAGAGACCAAAAATATGTGGCAAAAATCAGAATATTCTGCAAAAATCTGGACATTTGAGAGGTATAGTCACCAAATCTCGATTGATCACAGCATAAAATTAATAAAATCACAATCAAGAATGTAATGTATAATAAAAATCCCCTTCAGAATATCACACATATACATATCTTATGGCCCTCTTTTATTGATTAAACAGAGTCTCTGAATCACTTGCTAAAATATCCTCGGTGTCAGACCTACTAAAAAACAAGTCAAATCCCTTAACAGAGATATGTCCTAAGACTTTCATAAAATCATGCTGTGTGCCAAATGTTATCATGCCTAAACATATGATAAACATTTAATGCATAATAGTATCAACTTTAATAAACTTTCTATATTCAAGTTATTTAGCCATCAGTGTACTAAAACATCAAATTTTAACTGCCAACGCAGTTCATACTTTTTTCCAGGAACACCATTGCCCACATAGAGTATGACAGAAGTCACTATGCCATCGCTTGCCAACTCACTTTGGCCAGACTCATCTATTTTTTTCTGACATCTTCAACATCCAGCTGAATGACTTCACCATCTGTGGTTGCCGCCAGCATCTCTGTTTGCACTTTATGCCTTGCCTTTTGATCCTGTACTGTTTCTCCACACCAACTCATCCTATTGCCATCCCAATAGCATAGTTATTCAACAGAATGCAGAATCCCTGAAGACAAGGATGCATTGATGTTGAGCTTCAATACAATCAATGTCACCAGAACCCTAAAACGTCTCAACCCGAGTAAAGCAGATGGTCCTGACAACATCATGGGCAGGGTACCAAGGGAATGTGTGACAGAACTGGCTCCAGTACTCACTGACATCTTTAACACCTCACTCCATTTAGCCAGTGTTCCAAAAGGCTTCAAGGAGATGACTATCATTCCTCTACCCAAGAAACCACAGCCAACAACTAGGAATGACTACCAACCAGTTGCTTTAACCTCGATGGTAATGAAGTGCCTGGAGAGGCTGGTCAAAGATCATATAGCCTCAATCTTACCTGTGACACTGGACACATTGCAATTTGCATACAGGACAAACTGCAGTACAGGGAATGCCATCTCACTAGCTCTCCATGAAACACTGACCCTCTTAGAAGGCAAAAACTGCTATGCAAGACTGCTATTCATCGATTTCAGTTCTGCCTTCAATGCTGATATCCCTCAGAATCTGATATCAAAGCTACTTCAACTGGGCATAGACTCTCATTTATGCAATTGGATTCTGAGCTTCCTTACTGAAAGGCATCAGAAGGTTCGTGTGGGAGACAACAGCTCTGGAAGTATCATCCTGAACACAGGAGTATCACAGGGGTGTGTCTTAAGCCCTCTACTTTTCACTCTGCTGACACATGACTGCATGGCCACACATGAAATGAATCGGCTCATCAAAATCACAGATGACACCACTGTTATAGGCCTGGTCAAAGACGAAGAGGAGGAGGCCTACAGGAAAGAGATTGATCAACTACTGGTCTGGTGTGACAACAACAATCTAGCACTGAATGTCAGCAAAACAAAGGAATTGATTGTTGATTTCAGAAGGTCTCAAGTACCACACAAACCTCTAGTGATGAAAAGGATGACAGTAGAAAGGGTCAAGAGTACAAAGTTCTTGGGTGTTCATATCATGGATAACTTAACCTGGTCAGTCCATGTATCCAGCACAGTCAAAAAAGCTCGACAATGCTTGCACTTTCTAAGGAAACTTATGAAGGGAAAATTACCAAGCTCCATACTTTAGACCTTTTATAGGGGCACCGTTGAAAGTGCCCTGACCAACAGCATTGCAGTCTGGTATGGGAGCTGTAACAATCAGGATCAGAAGACTCTCAAGAGAGTTGTAAGGTCAGCAGAAAGAATCATTGGCACCTCCCTTACACCTCTGAAGGATCTACACAAATGCTGGTGCATCGACAGGGCCAAAAATATTTTCAGCGATCTAACACATCCTGCCAAAGGCCTGTACACTCACCTGTCCTCAGCCAGGAGATACAGAAGCCTACATTGTAAGACCACCAGGCTAAAAAACAGTTTTTTTCCACTCTCCATTAGACTGTTGAACTCTTGGGAAAAATGAACCATGACATCTGTTACATAATTAGCCTATCAGGGGGCTTATTTTTATGGATGTGCAATAACTAAGTGCAATACTAAGGTAGCCCACCTACACACTGAAGGACTGTAAAGTGCAATATACAAACTGTGCAATAATTCAGTCTATTCATAGATATATTGCTATTGTTTCAATTTTACTTTGACAATATTACCTTCATATTGTACCTTGACTGTTCTAGGATGGGTGTGGGTCACTGCTGTCCTACTTTACTTACAAATTTCTACTTATTAAAATTTTACTGTGAAATTTTATTAATTTTTCTCTGTCTATATGTGCAACTGTTTCCTGCATTGAGAATGAAGCATTGCAATTTCGTTCAGCTACACTGCTGTGTAGTTCTGAATGACAATAACATTTTCTTTGACTTGACTTGACTTTGACTATTGGGAAGCTATAGAGTATTCAGACCATACTCACTCTTTAGCTTGGAGGACTGCCTAAAGACCTAATGAAATCCAACACTAATGATGCCTGCACAACTACAAGATTGCCCCTCCCCTGCAAACTCTAAGCAGTGTTAGGGGCACTCAGACACCTATTCTCCAGTACATCTTCATAGGTTCATAGGTGTGTACTAGGCTAATGTCCTTGGAGCCTTTACAAGCCTAGCCCAAAAAAAATTACCCAGAAACCGTGCCACCCAATGTTAGTTCACAGTGCCCATATCCAGTAGTGCAACTGGAATGATCCCTGGAGTGAACTTTCTGTTACCCATCCACTCATCAAGATTTCTCCTGAAGAGGGCCAGTGAGGTGCTCTGCTTGACATGAATAGGAAGCTTATTCCAGACTATGGGCAGTCTTTGAGAGATGAACCTGTCTCTCCAGCATGTTCTGTTATTGTGGTAATAAGGTTGTGATCTCTCGAGCATGTGGCATGGGGGGATTGGGATTTCTTTAGGTGTAGCATTTCAAGTAGGGCTGGGTCAGACATGGCTTTGTAAGTCAAGCAGAGATCACCTCTAAGTAGACAATAAGAGGCTGAGAACAGCTGAAGTTTCTTGAGTCTGTCCATGTAGGACATGTGTTTAAGGTCTAGGATTCTTTTTATGAGGTACTTTTGTGGCCTCTCCAGTTGTTGTAGCTGTCTGGTTAGGTACATGCCAAATGGGGCATTATATTCGATGATTGGTCTAATGAGGGATGAGTAGAGAGGGATGATGACCCCTTTCTTCCTGGATGCAAAACCTTTGGTTATAAGATGTGTCATGTAGAAGGACTTTCTGACCACAGTGGCAATGTACTGGCCGAAGATGAGGTGGTTATTGACCTGGGTGCCCAGTTCTCTTATGGTCCCATCAGTGTTCAGTGGGCTCCCATCAACGTGGTAATTCATGGAAACTGAGTGTTTTCCAAAGGGGATGATAACGCATTTTTTGGCATTAAGCTTCAGGCCATGGCTCCGACACCAGTCATTGGTCTCAGAGAGGCCTTTTTGTAGGATGTCTGCATCACTTGGGGAGTTGATAATGACTCCTAGCTTGCAGTCATCAGAGAACTTGGTCAGTCAGAGTCCTTCTATGTTGGCCCGGACTTCTGAGAAGTAGATGCCAAACAGGAGAGGGCCCAGGACCGAGCCCTGTAGGACTCCACCCATGACTGATCGACAGTCTGACTTGGAATCTGCAACTTTCACTCTGTGGGTCCTGTCTGTGAGCTAATTTGCAACCCATCTAGTGATGTAAGGATTGATGCCTAGTTTGGTGAGTTCATTAATGATACCTGAGTAGGGAATGGTATCAAAGGCCTTGACCAGGTCGAGGTAGGCTGTATGCACTGCCTTACCCCCATCTACAGCCTTGGTGACTGCCTTGAAGAAGTCAACTAGGTTCAGCAGGCAGGATCTGCCCTTGACAAAGCCAAACTGTGTGTGGTCAAGAGTTTGGAGATTGCCTATCTCTTTTTTAAGCAGGTCCATGATGATGCGCTGCATTGCTTTGCATACTAGACTTGTCAGGCTAATGGGGCGATAGTTCCCAGGGTTTGTAGTTGCTCCACCTTTATGGAGTGGGATAACTTTAGTAGTGTGCCATTCGTTAGGGAAATAGCCTGAGGTAAAGCTGTGATTGAACAGGGCTCATGTAAGATGCAGCCAGGGATATTATCAGGTCCCATGAATGCTGTATTCTTGGCTTTGGACAATGCAGAGTTTACCTGTGCCACAAAAATGGTGGGTACCAGGCTTTCATCTGGTATTGTGATAGGGCCCATGGGGGGGTAAAGTTGGCACTCAATCTGTCGGCCTGTATGTTGACTATATCTATATGTTGGCTCAGTATAGGAGGTGCCATTGTGCAATAACTCAGAGCAAATCTGGATTTTGCCACTGAGGTTTTTGATATAGCTATAGATAGAAGGCTTTCTGGTTGTTTTTGGTGTCAGCTACAATTCTGCCTTCATAGCTGGCTTTAGAGGATTTGATAAGGGATCTCAGCTTTTGTTGAGACTGATAAGGGAGGTTTTCCAGTCTTGTGACTTCATTTTTTTCTGCAACAGTTTCTTCCTTCTGTTGTAGAGGTCATTGATGGCTGAGGACCACCAGATTGTCTTCCTTTTTTTGGAGGAGAGCATCTTAGTTCTGTTTGGTATGACAAGGTCCATGCATTTGTGTACATGCTGGTACAGTGCATTGGTGTATGATTCAGCAGTCATGCAGCTATGTTCCACTGGCATCGGTGCCGAGAAGTTAGCCACCTCTGCTTTTAGGAGTACAAAGTCATCTTTAGAGAAGTTTTTCAGGGTGGTCACCTTAGTGGGGGGGGGGGGGTATAGGTGAGATGGAGATTTCCATGGTGATCAGTTTGTGGTCAGGTTTAACCAGGGAGAAACTGACTATAGGTGTGGAGCAACAGTCTCCCATGTTGGTGATAACCAGGTCGAGGATGTTGCTTCCTCTAGTGGTGGTCAGAATGAGCTGGTCCAGGGCATTGGAACTGATAAATTCCAGAAATTTTTGTTCCTGTGCATTGGCACTTGAATAGTTTTCCCAGTTGATGGAAGGGTAGTTGAAGTCACCTAATATGAGAGTATTGGGTTAGACCTTGATAGATTCCAGGGTGCTTAGGAAGTTGGCGTGCAAGTCTAGGGACATGTTTGGGGTTCTGTAGCAGGCTATGACTTGTATCACCATCTTACCCACTTTTACTTGTACCAGAAGTATCTTGGATACGTTATGCTGGGCTACCAGTCTAGAGGTGTGCATTTCCTTTAAGAATATGCAGACACCACTGCCTTTGGAGCTTCCGGCTGCATTCTGGGGCCGAAAGGTATGGAATGAGTTGTAACCTGGGAGCATTGGGGTGCTTTCTGCCTCTTTAAACCAGGTCTCCATTACAGCACAGATGTCAACATTCTCCATTTTGAGGAGAGCTTCAAGCAAGTGCATCTTAAGATTTAGACTTCTAGCATTGAGCAGTATGACCCTCAGATCGCATTTGTTTGTAGCTGTTATGGTGGAATGTTGGTCTTTGGAACACTGCCTAAAAAAGGCACTACAGGGGTGGCAAGAGCCTTAGCCAGTATCCAGAATCCCAGGGGTGACATATGCAGGCCATCTCTGGCAAAGCATTGAGGTCTGTTGATCATGTCATCCTAGGCAGACAGATACTGGATCCCTTTAGAATGACACCAGAAACGTAGCCAATTGTTGAAGTCAATCATTTTCTGCTCGTACTGTGGTATCATTCTGGGTTACGGTAGAAGGGTCTATATCATATGAGCGAATCACACAAATTGTGAACTCTCATAATATCAAATTTACCAGACCTCGTAGTGCTTTTCTGAGATCGTGGTACAGTGAAGAATGGGATATTTGCCCTTTCCTTACTGTAGTGCGATCTCAGAGTTGGAATATATATTTAGCGGGGGGTGTGGGCAGTGCAGCCCCCCTTAATAGGAAGTTTGAGGTCCAGAACGTTCAATATTATGAACGTTCACAATTTGTGCGATTGTCTCATATGATATAGGCCCACAGTAGAATACTGCTCAGGGCTAGGTTTATACCTGCCTGGGCCACATAATCCAAGAGTTACATCACATTTCTTTTCATGTAGTCCAGGGAGGTACATCTCAGGTCATTCACACCCACATGGACAATGACTGAGTCATATTTGTACTTGTTGTGGAGTGACCTGAGTACATGTGTTATGTGGCAGATCCTGGCAACTGATAGACAACTGACTGTCACCTTCTCCTTTTTCAACCTAGTGAGTGGGACATCAGTGTACCTCAAAATTGAGTCTCCTATGATTATTACATTGGGCAAAGTGTTTTGCCTTAAGGGCTTGAATTAAGGGGCACACTGTGGTGGTGAGCTATGTGTTCTGGGGTTGGTATTGTGTTGTGGTGGTCGAGTGCGTTTCTGTCTCAGAGGGTCTCTGTTTGGGTAAATTTTTATTGAGAGCCTCCGCGAAGGTGGGTGGATGGTTTGTGTTTCTGTGTGTGGGTTGTGATGGTTGGTGTTTTGGAGGGCAATGTGTTCTATGTAGTGAGTTGCAGGTGCTGAACTTCTCCTCTTGACCAGCTAGTCCAGTCTTGGTTGGAGCATGCACTGCTCCCATTTTGGTGATATAAGTGCATCTCTCACAGGTATGAGTGTTGGGAGGTAAGAGGAGAGGCTTGTCTGTGTACATTATAGAGTTGCCACACTGTCTCAGAATGCCCAAGTCCACCAGGTTAGCAGGAGAAAGCACAGGAAATTGCCCTACAATCATACTAGGAGGGGTGATCATAATTAATAAGTACTAGTGCTGTTACTGCGCAGGAAAAGCTAGTGCTGATAGCACCTAAGTGTGCTACAATAAATGCTACAAAAGCCTATTAAACTGCTAGCCAGTTATGCCAATTGAAGTGCAAGAAGTAAAATAACAAGCTCATTCTAAGGGGAAAATTGAAGAGCAAACTTTCTGGCACTGGTAATAGTTTACCTCAGCTAAGTGCTGCTGCACGGGCTTTTAATCCAGAAAGTTGAAAGGGATGGAAAAAAATGCCCAAATGGCCAATAAACTACAATTTCTGGACCAGAAACCATTCCTCTTGTGGTAGATAGACTACCTAGTGCTTACCACTCCTACTGATAAGCTAGAAAGCTTCTCTCCAACACAGAAAGGTCTGGGGGGACTCAGAAACTTACAAAACAGTCCTGAATACAGCAAATCTGTACCTGGACTAGACAAGTTATAAGAAAGGCAGGAAACAAGCTTAGAACTTTTTCTTTTTTTTTTTTTTTTTTTTTTTTGCAGAAAAGCAGTTAAAACAGTAGCAAAAATACTTTAAATGCAGGAAAATCTAGCACACTTGATTGTGTAGCAATATTAAGGCAATTACAGTTTAAATAAATGCAGATAAATAAAAAATGACAAAAAACAAGTGCAGAGAGCAGTAAATTATGAAAAAATCAAAATTGCGGCACTTAGAGTATCTCTTTTCTCCTTCTTGCTGCTCTTGTAGTTTGCAGGATGCCAAAACTGGATCCGTGGAGCTTAAACAAGCACAAACCCACCTAAACATGGGCTTTTAAACCAGAAAGTTGAAAGAGATAGAAAAACTGCCCAAACAGCCAATAAAGTACAATTTCTGGGCCAGAAACCACTCCTCTTGTGGTTGATAGGCTACCTAGTGCTTCCACTCCCACTGATAAGCTAGGTCTGGGTCCCTTTATCTTTTTTTTTAGCTAACCACCAGCCCACAGGACCCCTGCCAGTTAAGACAGAAACCAGTGCACCATTGTGGCATTCCTTCCACTGTTGCTGTTCATACAACATATTGGAGTGAAGGATGTCCGTCTTCTGGCTCCCATACAAACAGCTAAGAAAAAAAAGTGCTTCATCTCAAGCCTCCTATGTCTGTAATCAGTGTCGTAACCTTCTGGTTGAACTAGGCACTAGACTTTGTGTGGGTATGGTCACTTGGGCTGTTACCCACAGCTTTTACCATGATTGACTTGATAAAACCCAAAGCCTAGGTCCAAAAATATTTGTTGTGCTGAAAATGTATTATGATTATTATTATTATTATTATTATTATTATTAGGGGTAATATTGCCATTGTTATCATTATTATTATAGGGAAGCTCAAAATTCATGGTTATATATCCCATAATTCCCCAGACACAACTACATTGTGCCAGAAAATGTGATACTGACAACACAAGTGCACCAGTATCTGTTTTATTTAATCACAGTACAAGTTCTAACCACAGCTGTACACTTACGCTCATGTTTGTCTTGTTCATTAATCCACCAGAGTCTGTATCATTCTCAAGAACCACTTTATATCCTTAAAAAGATCCCTGCTTTCAACACATGCAATGCCACCTCCTTCCCTCCTCCACTGTAAATACCAAAAAAGTACTTCAATAAACTACTGTTATTAACACCGAACAAAACTGAAAATATATGCAATCACCCACTGAAAACCGTAGTGTATTTAACATATCAAGTATGAAAGTTCCATAATGTTTTTTTTCTTGTTTGTTTTTTTACAAAAAGCAGTATAACAAATAACAGCAACATGTCTGTTTGGGGTCATATTCCATGTCCCTTACCCTTCCCTGTATTACTAATATCATTATTCATTGTTTAATGGTCAGGTAAATCCACCGAGTACAAAGCGTCCTTTTGAGGGTGTGTCAGGAATAATGTTATGTTAAGTGAATTCCCATAGACACACAGTATGGTAGTGGAGAAGAGGAGTTTCATAGCTTTGACAACTGGATGAAGCTTATCAGCATCAAATTACCTTAATGCTCAGAAGCAAAACCACATAAACTGGGCTTAGCCTGAAACATGAAACCCTGCACTACTCTAACGATATTCTGTAGTAAACTAAAGTTCCTGTTCAACTCTCATATTTAGTGTGCCAGACTTTAATGGTAATGGCAAAATTGTTACTGCACTTAACAGCAAGTCAGTGTGTTTGTGCATACACACTCCCATAATTGATGTTATTGAATTCACCTCACCATATCCTTCTATCATAATTTATGAGAGCATTCCTTAATCTCCTTAACTTCCATTTTGCCTTAAAACTAACAGGCCTTTTGAAAACTGCATCATAAAAAGTATATTGTCCCCAGCAGTTAAATCACAAAAAATACCATAGTATGACAGTACTAAAGCTCTGACAGAGACATTTTACAGAAACAGCAATTCTTCTACTAATAGCATCTAAATGCAGTTCTACCATGAAGCTATATACAGCAAATAGCTTGCAAAGTTAGAATAACTGTGTAACAAGTATAAATGCACTTTAAAAAATGTGTACCCACTTATGAGAAGGGGAAATATTTAAATGCATGATTCCTTCTTCAAAAAAAAATATATACCTGCACAATGCCATATGGTAGCAGCTACTCGTAGTGACAGGGAGTTATCCAAGCATAGCTGAGTACAAAAATGCAGTCATTTTGATTGAGACCACTATATGGAAAATTCCCTTTTCACTGAAGTACAGCCAGCTCAAGAGATTGTTATATTAGTAAAGGAGTGCTGGGAGAAAGCTCCCTATATGAAATTTTAAAGACAAATTTTGAATTCCACAGTAACCATTTAATGTTCAGCCTCATTCCTATGGAGAATTAAAAAAAAAAGAAACAGACAAACTTTGTCATGCTCACAACAGGGAACCATGTCACACTCATCCAACTTATCAGAACTCATAAATATAATTGCCATTATGAACGCTTATGACCCACTCCCCACCACCACCACCAAAAAAGACGACAGGAATTCAGCTGCAGTGTTGTGAGCCTGCGTGGCTTAGGGCCTATAGACAAAAAAAGTGTATGCTAAATAAATGCATCCATACAATGCTGTCAAGAGTTCATGGCCCTGAGACCTCAAAGCAGAGCTTAGGACTTGTATATCCAGTGTCTAGCAATAATCTTCCACCCCTCCCACTTGCAGAGACAGAAAC
Source organism: Protopterus annectens (assembly GCF_019279795.1). Classification (NCBI taxonomy): domain Eukaryota; kingdom Metazoa; phylum Chordata; order Ceratodontiformes; family Protopteridae; genus Protopterus; species Protopterus annectens. The sequence continues at coordinate 1,938,578,819 of NC_056737.1, read as the reverse complement.
CTAACAAAGCTGCCACAAAATATAGGCATTGTTCACTCACCTTGAAAGCTGCTTAGCACATCATTTACCTAGACTGGCTGAATTTAGAAAAAGTTTCTCTTTCATGTTACCTCATTCTACCCTGGTAGCTGGCTGGCTACCAGAAGCATTTCTTTCTCTTGTTTCTTTCCTGTACCATATTAGCCAGTTGATTCATAGAACTTGTCTTTGTCTGCGTCCCTTTACAGTCTACTGCTGTAAAAATATTTACCTACCACTGTATATATTTTTTGTCTGATTGTTTGTTTTTCTTGATTGTAATTGAAGAGCTTTTCTCCCTGGGCCTCCACTGAAAACAGACTCCGTATAGCCCAGTGGACTTCCCCGGTTAACAAACTGCAAATAAACAAATAAATAAATAATATGTTCAGGTTTTAGAACTAACATTGGATTTGCTCCTTTGGTATTCATTGATTACGTCACTTATTGACTGTCCCTGTTCTCTTTTAATTGGCTGTTGTGAATCCTGAAATCCTGCCGCCTCTTCCTATTGTGGCCATGTTTTTTCCTCCCAAGGCACAACCTTTTAGGCCTTTGATACCTCCATTTCAAGTCATTTGTGTCCATGTCCTAGAATCTACTCCAGTGATGGCTAAACCCCCTATGTTGCACACCAGTTACTAATGATAACGGAGTTTAATATTAAGTAAATGCAATTCTGTTTAGGGTGATAGAATGTAATTACTTCAACATTTTACCAAAGGACATAACTTAAGAGTGTAGAAACAGCATGTGTTCTGTTATCTTCAGATCTACATACTTGCAGTTACATTTCACTGTTTAAGAAAAATAGCAATAAAACATGATAAAAACTATATTTTCCCCCCAGGCATGATTCTTAACTATAAACCAAGGCACATTATTGTTTTCCTGGTTTGGATTTTCTATGACGTAAGGGTTTACAATGCATTGTACTCATCAGAGCTCACATGTACTTCTTCTGTTTTTCATTTATTATTTCTCTGTGAAATAGAGTAATCAACTCTTCCATCAATAAATAATTAGTTAAAACTTTTATAAGATCTCTGCCAGCTGCCCTCAGGTTGTAGGGTTCAGTACTTCCTTGCAGTCAAAGGAGGAATGGAGTTTGCATGATGGCCCCATGTCTACACTCATTTTCTTCTACTTCCAAATGAGTCATGCTGGCTGATTGATTGCCCAATGCCCATATGTATTGCATTTGCCCTTACCCTTGTGACACATGTCATGGTTGAAAAGAATCACACATGGAACAATTCATTTTTGTGGTTAACAAATTAATAAAGTGCATAAAAACAGATACCAAAAATGAAATCCATAGGTCAAACCAAAAATGAGTACTGGATTAGCAAACGTGCATAAAATATGTCCTGCTTTTGGTTTAAAATGTTAGTACACTCTTCAATTTAATTTCAGTCAGCATGGCAAAAATGTAAAATCTTTCTAAATTATTGGTGTGGCCATCTATTTAATTTTTGTTTTTGCTAAACAACATCATTCACCGAATGTAATATCTTAGAGTCAAGATTATTCAAACAAGTTTTCTTTTGCTTGGTTTTATTTTATGCAATGCCTAAACCTTTTAAAATGTGTATACTCAGTAACTGTGCTTTTTGGCAATGCTTTCCCTGACAGACAGGGTTTCTGCATTTTCTATTAGTGTCTGACTCTGAACAACCATTTTGTCTTCAAAGACTACTAGATGCTACACTTTCCAAGTTTAAAATTATCAGGAAACCAGACAACTGTTGCTTCTGCCCATGTTTTGCAATGAATCACTTGTACTGATTTTTCAAACAGTCTCCCTACTGTGCTTTAATTGGATGGTATTTAGATCTCTGTGTGCTTAGCCTTTGGGGATTTTATCCTAATCTAGTTAGTTTGTTTTAGTTAATGAAGTCATGGTCTGTGTTTCTACTGAAGTATTTCTTTCTTTTCTTTTATGTTAACTTTATGACCCCTGGAAGATTGGTATAAATAAAACATTATTAATTTTACGTCTCTGAGTCAATATTTTTTTGGAAAATGGTATTGTGCTATTACACATATACGTGTATGATTTTATATATATATATATATATTTATTAAAACAAAACACATCCCCATTCCACAAACCACACATATAGGTCACACAACCCCTAACTCCCCCTACTCCTAACTACCCTAACCTAACTCCTAACCACCTAACCTCACTCCTACCCCTCCCCACCCCCTTAACCTAACTCTAACCCTAACTCACTTATCACCCTCCCGCTCCCCCTAACCTAACCCACACCCCCTAAGCCTCCCTAACCCTAAACTTTAAAACCACTACCCCACCCCCTACAGACCACCGCCACCCAACTTACTCTGCTCAAGACTAATCAATTCATTCACTACATACTACTCACACACTTCTTTCCCGGCGTCGCATCCTGTTCGCCATAAATTATCCGGTCGTCTTCCCTCTGCATGTATTGTCAGCAGTTTCCAACCCATCGATTCGCCGCCTCTCTCGTCTTCTCTTCTGTTGAATTGTCTGTCGTCTTCTCTTCTTCATGCTTCCATTGTTGTAGAACTATATATATATATATATATATATATATATATATATACAATATATATTTATATATATATATATATATATATATATATATATATATATATATATACACAATATATATTTATATATATATATATATATATATATATATATATATATATATATATATATATATATATATATATATATATATATATATATATATGTTTACTATTGTTTTAGTGAGTGCTACAATGTTGTATTGCTAAATAACACTACCAGAAGGTCACAAGACGAGAATACCGATGACTACTTGTTCGAACAATGTCAAGCATCATATCTCTTGAACTCCACAGACACAAGAACAAGTGCTAATATAGGTCCAGAAAGGGGGAGGCAAGTTCAGGAATTTGAACGAGTAGTCATTGGCATTCTTGTCTTGCAACCTTTGAGTCGGGTGGTTTACTGATTCGACATTCTTACAAATGCTAAAACAATAGTAAACTATATATATATATATATATATATATATATATATATATATATATTCACTTCACTTGACCGAAAACTCATTTGACTGAATCCCATTTGACCGAAAATAGTAGTAGCAGTGTATATGCCCTTTTCCCCACTGTAGTGCAACCGTGGAGTTAGTATATATAGTTGGGGGGGCATAGCCCCCCAACTAACTTGGTTTTATATTCTCCAGTTTCTGTTAAGAGGGTAAGTAAGTAGTTTTTAACCAAATTAGGTGGGGGCTATGCCCCCCACACCCCCTAACTATATATACTAACTCCAGGGTTGCACTACAGTGGGGAAAAGGGCATATACACTGCCACTATTTTCGGTCAAATGGGATTCGGTCAAATGAGTTTTCAGTCATTTGAACTTTCAGCGATTTGGTCTCAGTGAAATGAAATTCAGTCAAATGTGTTTTCAGTCAAGTGAAGTGAATCCATATATATATATATATATATATATATATATATATATATATATATATAGATATAGATATATATATATATATATATATATATATTATGCAACAAAATATGGTCGACTACAAAGATAGTTGACAGATGTGCGAGAGTGCACTTTTCTCGGAGTAGGGAAATATGCCCTTTCCCCTAGACTGTGAGAGCTCAGATTTAGTATATATTATTGAAGGTAAGTACGGAGAATGCCCTGCAAAAAGTATTTGGGTGTTTCATTTAATTTTAGTACACATATATATATATATATATATATATATATATATATATATATATATATATACATACACACACAGACAGTCAGGTACACACACACACACACACACACACACACACACACACACACACACACACACACACACACATATATATAAAAACTGAAAGAGAACTCAGTAGATAGTAAACTAAATAGTAAGCATTAGACTATGCTATGTCATACTTAACATTTAAACCCCAAGACTATTTTATAACTAGCATTGGAACATTCAGAGGTAGGACAGATTTTTAACCAAAATGGTATTGAACTGTTATGCACGATTCCCTCAGCCCACCCAAATCGTGATGCTGCAGATGAAATTAATGAGTGCAGCCTGTAATGAGTCAGCATATAAAGCAGAAGTCTCCCAGTTTATTGTATGCTAGTGTAACTTCTGAAGAACAGTAATGGGAAGGATCCATGCTGGATGGTTCCTAACCTTTTATTCTGAAATGTATTCATACTTCATTTAGCACTATTGTGAACTTTTCTAATTACATGCTTTACACAAAGGCAAAACATAGTGTGCAGCCAGTGTATGAACTGAAGTTGAGTTGTCTTACAACTTGACCTTCTAGCGAATTTTGATTAAGAACTGTGATTTGATTTCTCTGGAAGACTTAAAATACCTTAAAGCACTATAGTTTAATTACTGGTAGAAGAATTCTATATACAGAAAGTGGTTTATAATTTCTATGCAGTAGTGGCAGACAGCATAGTCAGTATTGTGGGATCTGGTGGGAGTTAGTTTAACAGAGTTACTAATGTGCTGCAGTATTAAAAATCATATGCACATTTCAGCATACTTTATATATGTATGCATACTTGCAGATGACATTTTCTTGGCTAACCTTACAGATGAAGAAGGAGAACTTCCCATGGGAATACTTAATCCACAACTCCTAGCAAGCTGAGTTTGTTTTCAAACCTGAAATAAGTATACCAGCACTGTGGGAGCTGTGTATTCTTCTACAGCCAAGCTGGATAACCACATTTTACTGACCAAACATGAGTGAGTCATGTCAGTGCACTCACAAAGTACTTCTTTATAACACATAAACTCACTGTCCCGAACCATGTGTTTTAACTCATTTGGAGGTTCAGCACGACTCCTGTAGACTTGTTGCAGTTGTCTAAAATATTACTGTACTATTATGCAATTTTCAAAAATGCTCATGTATCTTTTCATACTTGGGACTGATGTTTTTAATAATGGTAGCATGTTCATAGCACAGCATATGCTGTTTGTGCTATGACTATTACAGCCTGGATAAGAGATGTCTCCCTAGACATATTACTGCTTTTACCACTTAGCTTCTATTAGCTTGACAATAACTAAACTATTCATCCTATGTGGTGTATCTGGTAGTGGATGTTAGTTACAGCATTGCTTGTCCCATTTAACAAATGATTTACCGGATGTTGAAAGGTCAAAAATAATGTAGTTTGGCATACATCAAACTGCACAAAAAAATATATAGTTCGACATACATGTCATACAATGTCCCTGCAGTTTCAAGTCTGTTTTTAATAGTATTTTACCTTGCTATATTTTTTTTTAGTATTATGTTCTTGAAATTCTGTTTTTTTCTGGTAAATGTCTCTTTCTATACCTGAAAAGAGTTAACTGTAGCAGCATACCTATTTAGTTATCAAATAAAAATATATAATGCATAAATACAGATAAAAGTTCTGTGATTTCTAAAGATGAACATCAGAACCAAAACAGTTAACATTTTCTAACAGTCCTTCTAAGATCATTTATGTGCTGAGTGTTAGAAAACAAATAGTCTCTCCTAACGAAATAACATCTGCCCTAGTCCATATTGTACATAGCAATTTCCTTTCATTAAATTACTTCTGGAACTCCCATACTAATTACCTTTGCAAAATAGAAAATGACCATGCATTTTATTTCTGGACAAATCATTTACTTCTACATATAAACAGGATGGGGAAAATCGATATAACAAATTTTCTTTCTTTTCTAAATCCATGCATTTTTTTCAACTGGATCTTTCTTTTCTTATTTCATCCTTGATCAGTTCATTACACTAGCATGTCAGAGCTCCCTATATGAAAATTTAAAGGCAAATTTTGAATTCCACAGTAACCATTTAATGTTCAGTCTTATTCCTATGGAGAATTA